>NW_009925340.1:0-9392 GCF_000696875.1 Nestor notabilis | reverse complement strand
GTCTGCGAGGGCTGCACCCACCCCCCCCTCCGCCAGTCGGGTCCTGGCAAGGGCAGAGCCCCTGTTTCCATGGGTCTGCGGGGACAGCCGTGGGGTAACTGCGGGTCCTGAGCTTCCTGCAGCCCTGGGGAGGCTGGTTGCATCGTGTGGAGGCCTTGGAAAAGCAGAGGGACTTTCGCCGTGGTCCTTCTGCTTATTTCTAGTTTCTGGCTGACGTGTGGCAGAACTGAGACTTAGGGGTGAGACGTGCCTGGGGATGATCATGCACACTTTGCCTTCCAGCCCCCCCGAGTTGCAGTGGTCCCTCGTTCTGGTGTAGGAGTTCATCAGTTGGAGTTATGTGCTTGACCTGGAAGGACTGCGCTGCTGGCACCTTGGGGACCCTGTGAACTGGAACGGGAGAGGAGGTAAAACTGCTCTGTGCACCCAGCACCCTGCCCAAAACCCCTGGGAGGCCCTGCCACTGCTTCTGTGAGGGGACGAGGAGCAGCTGAGGGGACTAGGGATGGTCAGCCTGGAGAGAAGGAGGTTCAGGAGGACCTTATCGCTCTCTACAACTACATGAAAGGAGGTTGTAGGGAGGTGGGGTAGGTCTCTTCTCCCAAAGACAGGCAATAGGACAAGATGAAATGGCCTCAAGTTGCACCAGGGGAGGTTTAGACTCAATATTAGGAAAAATATCTTCCCCAAAAGGGTTGTCGAGCACTGGCACAGGCTGCCCAGGGCCGGGATGGAGTCACCTCCCTGGAGGTATGGAACAGACGTGTGGATGTGGCACTTGGGGACATGGGTTGGTGGTGGCAGTGCTGGGGTAATGATTGGACTCAATGATCTTAAAGGTCTTTTCCAATCTAAACAATTCTATGATTACTCAAGCCTCCCCTCCATGGGGATTTTTGGTTTGGTGGGTTGGGAGAGGCATGGAAAAGGACCACGGTTGCAATGCTGGGCATCTGGGGCTGTGCTTCTTAATGGGAATAGTGCCCCTAAACTGCCCAGGCTCCTCTGAAATGCTTAGCTCTCCTACCCTGGGGCCTTTGGCCATTATGTTTGCGCTTACAGGTGGTTGTTGCTGCCAGGAGATGTGCTTGGATGGGATTGTGAGAGTGAGATCCCCTCTTGAGTTCCTTGGTGTTGCTTCACAGTGCCTCTCCATTGCTGTAACGCTGCAGCGCAGCCCAGGGTGGCTGTTGAATAACTGTCTCCTAAAAAAGTTGCATAATTCTTGCAGAGATGCTCCATCCTGCTGATGTGCTTTTGGGAAGGGTGGAGGTTTGCCTCCTGGTGTTTGGTGTTACCTAATGCAAGGTGACCATTCCCCTTGTGCCATCGGGTGGGACAAGTCAGTCCTGGGGGCTGCATGATGGAGCCTCCTCTGTTTTGCTCTGGATGAGGCTTTTGGGTTAAAATTGTTGCCTTCTTTGAGTACAAGCCCTTTGGCTGGCTCAGGGGTGCTGTGGTTGCTTGGCTGCTTCCCTTGACCATCAGGTCTGTCTCCTCTTCTGGACAGGTTCAAGCACATCTCATGCACCCTCATGGCAGAGTTGTCTTGTCCAGCCTTCTCTTGTCCTTCCTCCTTAGAGGTAAATCACCCGTCTCCTCAAGATGAGGATGTTGCTGGGTAATGCCCTTCCTCTTCCTCCTCCTCTTCTTCCTGGGGCAGGCAGAGAAACCTGATGATGGTTGCACATCTGGACGTGCTGAATCAGGCTGTTGGGGATGCCCCGGGGCAGTGCTGCCTTCCCTGCTCTTCTCCAGCCCAAAGGCCAGCAGAGCTGCTTCTGGCAGCACTCCCCTCCTGGTGCACCCACATGTTGGTGCCCTCGCTTGCCCTTGGCTGCTTTCCCTGCCCACGGATGCCGGCGAGGCAGTGGGATAAGGATTGGAGGCTTGTACCTGGCTCAGTGCTCCGCTTCCTTGTGTGAGCAGAGAGAGGAGGCTGGCAGAGGGAAACTGGGAACCCTGCCACTGCAGGGAGCGCCTGGTGTGCCCCCTGACTCCCAGGAATTACAGGTTTGAATCCCAGCTGGCTCCATCCCAGCACAGGGGAGGAGAGGTTATCCCGAAAGGGAAAATTGCATCCCAGACCTGACCTGGGTGAAAGGGAAAACTGAAAGGGCTTGGAGAATCTGCTTGCTGGGGGAGTGCCTGTGCTGCTGGGAGCAGGGTCCAGGCTTGGGGCGAGACTCAACTGGAGCCCTGTGTCCATCCACAGATGCTTGCTGTGCTTCGGAGGAGTGACCGGGAGAGGAACCCAGTGTGCATCCGCTCCAGGCCCCCATTGGGAAGGCGGGAGCAGGTCTGTTCCCTGCTGTGTCAGGTCCTGGCAGCATTTGGCACACAAGACTCTGGGGCAGGAGAGGGGCTGTGATAGCGTTTCAGCAGGGCAGGGTCCTGTGGGAGATCCAGGAAAGAGGCAAAGAAGTCGGATACAGCCTCTAAATCCCTCCTGTGAGGTCACGGCCACCATGCTGGGTACAAAGTGCTGCCTGCTTGGGCGCAAAAGGAACAGGGATACTTGAGGTTGACTCTCCAGCCAGGGATGGCAGCCGGAACAGGGCATTTTGGCATCCTCTGGTTGGGATGGGGGGTTTCAAAGCCCACTGGAATTTGTATGATGTGTTTTGCTTAATATACCATTTAAGCAATTAGCAACGACTGTAGCAGTCTTGGGCAAGAACTGAATTTCCCCAGCTCAGGTACCATTAGGCAGCAGTTTAACACTGTTTGCAGGCAGGTATGAGGCAGGGATGTGTATGGGGAATTCAATCTGCAAATACAAAGACATAGTAAGAAAATTCCATATGAACCTATGTAACTTCATCCTATCTAACATGTTACATCCCATGTAACTTCATACATGTTAGTATGTGCCATAACTGAAAAGCAATCTTGTGCGGGGGGGGTGTCTCTCCCCTAAGGAAGGGGGGGATCCTCGGCAGCGAGCCAGGATGGAGGCACACAGTGATGGCAGTGCCATATGGGCATCCTGCACTGTCCCATGCAGCTCACTCCCCAAAAACACCCCTCCATGGCTTAGCAATCTACAGGGCAAGAGTAAAGAGTTTGCACTTGGTTTGGGAACTGCAGCTGGGGCTACATAGTGGGGCTTTGCCTTGAGTTTCCGACACATCCTGGGTGGTGAGTGAGCAACTAAACCTCCCGTTATATGGCACATCTAGGTCTGGGAAGGCTCGACCCCAAGGTACCAGGGGTGGTGAGTGAGCAGCTAAATCTCCTGTTATTTGGCATGTCTGAGCCCAGGAAGGGTCTGCCCCGAGGTACCAGGTCAGTAGTTAATACATAACGTGTGTGCCTGACACCGTGCACCCCGCTGCGGCGCGGCACCAGCGGCGGTCCAGCCTGGAGGTGGATGTGCATATAGTTTTACAAGGATGGGAAGCTGAGAGGAGGGTTTTGTTGTGGGCTGAGGGGCGGAAGGAAATGTAGGCTTAGCGAGGGAAATGTGAGATTGCTTGGTTGGGGACAGGGCTTCGGCCGCTCCTCTTGGGAGGCTCTGCTATTGTGGTGGTTAAAAATAGACTTTGGACTGGTTAGACTGTTCTGTGGGAAGCTCCCTGGCTGGAGAGAGGCAGGTGAGGGAAGGGACAACAGCCTCTGGCCTCCTTTACCAAGAGCTCTATTTCATTTTAATTTAGTTTTATATTCTCAAGAAATACCCAGCTTTTCTTTTGGGGTTAGGAGGGTGTCTTTGCTTTATTTCCAGCTGCAATACACTGCCTCCAAACCACAGGCTGCATTCATGGTGCCCCACTGCACGATGCTTTGCACAGCAGTGAGGGAAGGGACAACAGCCTCTGGCCTCCTTTACCAAGAGCTCTATTTCATTTTAATTTAGTTTTATATTCTCAAGAAATACCCAGCTTTTCTTTTGGGGTTAGGAGGGTGTCTTTGCTTTATTTCCAGCTGCAATACACTGCCTCCAAACCACAGGCTGCATTCATGGTGCCCCACTGCACGATGCTTTGCACAGCATCCCATCACTGCATCCTGGGGTGGGAGGTTGGTACCCCTCGGATCCCACGTCCGTGTGCCTGGATCAGTGGCAGTGCTAAGTGGCTTGGGTGATTCTCCAGCCCTGCACATGGGCTGGCAGCGTGGCTCCCTGCAAGCTGGATGGAATTACTCAGGGAAGAGATTATCTGAGATCCAGTGGATCTTGTCTATTAAGTTGTCTTTGTTTTCCAGCAGCTGTCAGCATGGGAGGCAGAATGTACACTGAGGGTGGGTTTTGGAGGGGAGGGAGAGAAACAACCCTGTGATATAAAGTTGGTCAGAATAGTGGGAAATGGAGAAAACCTCAGGTTTTACTGGGGGACTGTCCTGGGCCCGAGCTGATCTTAGCAGGCTGGGTGCATATGGGAAAGAACTGTGTCTGTATCCGCTCTGCAGCACCCAGGGGTCCCAGATGGGAGTGAGAGCCATGGGCTGGCGCCTTGCTCAGTAAGTCGGTGGCAGAACCTGGAGCCGAGTTCAGGACACAGCCCCCAAAGCCTGGTTTATTTACAGGAGCATTGGTTCCTGCAGGGTTGGTATCAGGATGCAGAGCTGTGGGGAGGCTGTTGTCCGTGAAAGATGGGGGGAAAAAAAGAGTCATTTCTTGCCCATTTTCGCTTTTGAAGTCATCTCCCTTCAGTGCCTGTGCCCCAAAACACTGCCCTGGAAAATGGCCGTGCAACACTGCAGGGTGCTTTGGGGGTATTCGTGTTGAGAGCTGGTCTGGCTAATGCTGTGTCTAGAAGAATCCTCATTGAGCAGTGGAAAAAGACCTGAGAAGCCTTTTCACTCCAGACAAATGTTTTCTGAGTGACAGGAGGACCCTGCAGTGGATCTGGGCAGGGAGTAAAAGCAGGTATTTAATGGGGGATTGGGTCAAGGAAGGTGGTTTGACCATTGAATTTGAGGCCAAATTGCTGTTCAATGAATATTTTAGTGGGATGGACAGTAAATGAGAGGAACAAAGATTGTTTCCATTTCTATCCGGTTCAGACAGCTGGTCTGATTTAAGCTCTATAGGGTATAAATAGTACGTGGAGCAACGAGGAGTGCAGAGAGCAACCAACTTCTGTCACCCTGGGGCTGTGGTGGGGGTGGTAAGTGTGCCTGGAGGGATGTGTAACGCATAAGGGCAGATAACTTTTTGCTTTCTTGCCTTACGGGTTTTGCTTCCTTAGCTCAGCCTCTATGTGTGGTTAAAGCTCTGATGGGCCTCGAGGGCTGAGACCCTTCCCAAGCCCTCATGGTGGCAAAGGAAGCCTCTGGGAGGAGGTTGCTTGATCTTTGCATGCTTCAGGTGTCTGCTGTGGAAGGCGGGGTACATCAGGTCCGTGGCCAATGCATCCTCCATCCCTTTGGGTTTGCACTATAAGAGCAGAGATGATGCTCTCGCCTTCCTTCTGCCATCAGCTCTGAGCCCCGCATGCTGCTCGCTCTGCCCCACCGTCCCCAAGGGCACTCCCCATCCCGGCTTTAGCTGTTTTCCAGTGCAGGCAGGAGCCAGGCTCCCTTGTGAGCTGCCAGCAGGGATCTGCCTGCCAGGAGCATCACCTCGCAGCCCAGGGAGGTATCGCCTTGCTCTGGGACCTGCTCGTGACTCGGGGATCTCCCCTGGCCCAGCACACTTGGGTCAGGCGCTTTGCTGGGGGAGCAGGTGCCTGGGTTTCCTCGCTCCGTTCCCATGGGATCACCAGCCAGGGCTTTGAGTGGCATCGATCTTGCTGGAAGCTGAGCAGCTTGTTGGACTGGGGCAGCTGGGACGGAGCTGGGGACCTCCTTCCCCCTGAGCCAGGCTCTTCCTTCCTCTCCTGCCTTGGCCCTGGGAGCTCTCCCACCCAGGCACGGATGGAGGGATGCAGGCTTGCCTCTCCCACCCTCCATCCTCCCCCTTGAATTTCAGATTGCTGTGGCCCAGCTTGGCTGCACCAGGCAGAAGGGAAACATCTCTTTATTAGGGTTGTTTCCTTAAATAAAGCCCTGGGAGCAAGTGCTGGGCTGGCTGTTTGGCTGTCCCATGACCAGCATTGCATGTTCAGGTTATTAACACCTCGTTAGATGTTGGTTCGTCACCTCTGGTTCAGCAAATCCCGGTGCCTTTGTCCTTGCTCCCTGACTCCCTCTTCACCAGAGGCTCTTTTCTTTACATGGTCTCTTGCACTTTTGCTGACAGTTTAGATTTCATTTCTTCTTGAGGTCAGTAGCTTGCTTTGACTTTCAGATCTTTCTGCTTATGTGTAGGGAATGCATCAGCACACCTTACTAGGGGAGATTGTCATGACATCGCTGCCAGCATCTGGCTCTCCTGTGATTTCAACCTGGGTTTCCCCTTGGCCAATCCCTAGAAATCCTTTGTTTTCCTTCCTATTTAAACCTTTCCCAAGTGACAGCAGCAGCAGAGCTCTGCCCTCTGAGGCGTTTGGGGACTTGTGCAGGTGGGTCAGGAGCCCATCACCAGCATTATGTCTCGGTTGCCACTCTGTGGCTTCCGTTCGACAACAAACCTCCTCATTTTATACATCCCTATGCCTGTCCTCTTGTGTAACCCAGGCCAGGGACTCGAGGATGTGGCCCCTGTGCCAGTTCTGGAGTCAGCAGGTAGCACCTCCAAAGGGATCTGGCTCCTCTGGGAGCACGCTGCGGCCCTCGGTAAGCTGGGCTGGGAGCAGATGGCCCTTCCTTTCCAAAAAGCAATCATAGATCTGCTGCTTATTTCCATCTTGAGCTTGTTTTCATCTTGCTTCCACCGCTCTGCCCGGGATGCTGTCTGTGCCATGATAAGTTATTTCAAGAAGTGGGGCAGTGCTGTCAGTATGGAGGGGAGTGGAGGTGCTGAGATTAAAGGTAAATCTATACAGATAATTGGGAGCCTGCTTCCTGCAGAAGTCAGGTGAATGTGCACATGCAGGTGGTGATGGCTCTGTGTCCCGGGGGAGCTGCCTCCAGCATCCCCCATGCTCCTGGCCTCTGCTGTTGGGTCCTGCACGGGGTGCTCCTGGCCCTGCTCTGGGCAGGGTGATGGAGGCCCAGCGCAGGGCGGGTGATCCCCACCGCCACCTCCTCGGTTCTGCCAGATGTCTCTTCTCTAGGCTTCAGTTTTATAAATTGGCCTTTTAAAGTCTGTCATCCCCATGCAGATGAAAGGAAGATGCTGTGCTGCTTCTGTGCGCGTGTCTCTGAGCCTGGCTGCAGCGCCTGGATGGGCAGAGCTTTTTGTTTGGGCTTTATCTTTTTTGAAGTGCCTTTTTTATCATCTTCTTTTTTCCCCTTAATCTCCCAGTCTGTTGCATCTTGCCTGCCTTGGTTTTGGGCAGGCAAGCCCTACTCCATAGCACCGGTCCCTCCTGGAGGCATGGATGGGGAGAAGTGTTCTCCCCTCATCAGCAAAGCCCTGGGGCTCAACACCACAGGCAGAGCTGAGCTGCTCCCTTCTGGCAGATGCTATTAAACCCATCGCCGTGGGGCTTTCTCTCTCCCCACCAAGTCCCTTGCTGCTCTTTTCCCTTTGCACCCTTTCCCCCTCGCTTGCTCTTGCTGTGCCTGCTTGGATTGGCAGCAGGACACTCCTTTTTACTCCCCTTTTCTCCTGGCCCATGGCTTGGTGCTGGGGCAGCTCCCAGGGTGGTGGCAAGGAGCTGGGATTCTAAAGCTGAGGGGCAGTAGTCACTGCCACCGCAAGCTGAGTCTTTAAATTCTCTCCTTGGTGATGGATGGATAAGTAGGAATTGCATTTGCTGGATGGGTAACAAATAGCTTTGCATTTTTCTGCTGCTTTCCTCCTGCCTCTTGGGGAAATTGAGACACTGCTCCTAAACTGCAGGGATGTTTGGTTTTTATCCCAGCTGGCACGGATCCCTGCAAGCAGGACTGCTCAGGTCTCGGGGAAAGCCCTGTGATGCTGGGGAGAGCCTTGCCAGGGATTTCTGCTGGGGACTGGTGACAGCACTGTGGGATATAAGGGGCCAGTGAGGACGCTGTGTGTGCCCTGTCCTCACTACCTCCCTGTCACAGCCAGGGTGCTGAGCAGCATCCCTGTCTCAGAGGCGCAAAGATGCCATGCATGGGGATCAGAGGTGCTGCTGAGGGGAAAGCTGCGTGGGCCTTACAAGACAGCAGAGAAGCCAAGCTCCCCGGGTCTGGCTCTCAAGCAGCTCGTGGTTTCTCTTTCAATCAAGTGCTTTTGTTCCCTGTGAGAGTTTCTGGCTGTTTGAGGGGGTTTGAGAGCCACTTCCAGGGTGGAGGTGCTCCCGGAGAGCTCAGATGTTTCATGCTGGCGGGTCAGGAAGTGTCTTGTCTCCATAGGGATGTGCTGGGGAAACAACAACCGGCTCCTGGCTCTGGATCACAGCCTTCAGGGCTCAGTCCCAGCCGCGGTGTGGATCACAAGGAGCGGGTCTGCCCTGTCCCCAGCGCCTATCCTGATCCCACTGCTCGTGCGGTTCATCTGAGCAGTAATTAATTCTTGGCCATGTAAGCTGCTGGCGAGTTACTGCACGTGATTTACTCACAGGATAATCCCTTGCCAGCAAAAGAGCTGCTCTGTGAATGAAGAACAGCAAAATCCCTCCAACTTCTGCTGGGCTCCTGTGTCTGGCTGCTGCTTTTGGTGGCATTTTTAATCCTGTACCCTACGTACTCATTGGCCTTGGCCAAGGACCTGTCCCAGGGTTATCCATAATGCCATGGTGCCTGATGCTCAGCAGGGAGGGTGAGGAGCAGGGGCTGAGCTTGATCTGATGGAGATGTGAGCAGACAGGGAGGACTTGGCCATGGCGAGGGGACACAAAAGCAGTGTCTGCCCCAGCTGAGATGAAGAGGCTCTGGGCTATAAAGCCTGGGAATGAGCAGTTCTGGCAGAGCTGCCCAAAGAAGCAAGATCCGTGTCTCCTCTAATGAGTCTCTTAGAGAAAGAGACTCATTAAAAGTGATGTGGCAAAGGATCAGAGCAGAAATACGGATGGAGAAAGAGAAGGACTGGGTGTGGAGGGAAGGGTGCTGCTGGGACACCCAGTGCTCCCTCATCCCATGCCCAGGCAGAACACACAGGCGAGATAAATCCTGTTGGTGAATCCCCCTGGGCTGCTCCGGTTGGGGACTCCTTAGTGGTTTTATGAGAAATCAATAGTGCTTTTGCATGGTCATAATCATAAAATAAGTACAATTTATGGCTGCTGCCAGGGCCAAGGGTTTTTTCTAGTGTACGAGGTGGAGAGGGAATGACACAAAAATGCTTTCCCACAGCGTTTCTCTTTGCATCAGGGCTGCAAACCTGCTCCTATGAAGCTGGAGCAGGGCCTGGAGCACAAGTGTGATGGGGAAGGGCTGAGGGACCTGGGGGTTTAGTGTGGAGAAGAGAAGGCTCAGGGGGGACCTTATTG
>NW_009925339.1:438-936 GCF_000696875.1 Nestor notabilis | reverse complement strand
AGGTCGCAGATGGTGGCATGGGGACAGCAGTGCACCTTGTCAGCACAGCACGAGGCCTGCGGGCACCGGACGCTTGTCACAGTGATGACCACATGATGTGTCCCCCCTCACAATGTTGTGTGTCCCCCCATACCTGGGGCATGGGGCAGCACCCCCAGGCGCCGCTGGCCGTCACGCAGCAGGTAGCATCATCGGGACACTCAGACTGTCCGGAGGGGCTGCAGAGAGTGGGGACAGGGTGAGGGACCCCCATGTCCCATCCCGTCCACCCCCAGACCCATCCATGCCTCCCCACCCACATGTGGCCCCCCCATACCTGGGGATGTGATGCAGGATTCGCCATCAGCGCTGCAGCGGGACCCTTGGGGACAGCATCGGTGGCTGTTGGCACAGGGGACACCCTGGGGAGAAAGAAGGGGGGTGGATGAGGAGGAAAAGCCCCCCCCCAAATGGCAGAGAGAAGGGGGAAACTGAGACACGGTGCACAGACTCACCTCT
>NW_009925339.1:0-226 GCF_000696875.1 Nestor notabilis | reverse complement strand
AGCCGCAGCAGCAGGAGGGTCCTCATGGTGCTGGTGGCATCTGCGGGAAGCAGACCCCCCCGGCACAGCTGTGCCTCAGTTTCCCCACTCACAAAGGGGGAAGGGGGATGGCAGGTCTGTGTCCCAGCACCACCCCCCGGATCCCACTTCCCCTTTCAGCCATATGCTGGAAAAGCCCCAGCTCCATCCCCCTCACCCAGGGCCCCCCCCAGGTGTGGTGTCTGGC
>NW_009925338.1:386-740 GCF_000696875.1 Nestor notabilis | reverse complement strand
TACCCCAGGACTGCCAAGACCTCCACCAAACTATGTCACCCCCGAGGGCCTCATCTACAAGGTTTTTGAACACTTCCAGGGACGGTGATTCCACCACTGCCCTGGGCAGCCTGTTCAAATGCCTGATCACCCTCTCTGGGAAGAAATTTTTCCTAATATCCAATCTAAACCTCCCCTGGTGCAGCTTGAGGCTGTTAACTCTTGTCCTATCGCTTGTTATTTGGGACAAGAGAGACCCCCACCTTACTACGGCCTCCCTTCAAGTAGTTGTAGAGAGAGATAAGATCCCCCCTGAGCCTTCTGTTCTCCAGATTAAACAACCCCAGATCCCTCAGCCGCTCCTCACAGGAATTT
>NW_009925338.1:0-235 GCF_000696875.1 Nestor notabilis | reverse complement strand
CCCCACTATTGCTGATACAGTCCAGGATGCTGTTGGCCTCCTTGGCTGCTTGGGCACAAAGAGGCTCATGTTCAGCCGTCAATCAGGATCCCCAGGTGCCTTTCAGCCGAGCAGCTTTCCAGCCACTCTTCCCCAAGCCTGTAGTGCTGCATGGGGTTGTTGTGGCCCAAGTGCAGGACCCAGCATTTTGCCTTGTTCAACCTCATTGTCATGGTTTAAGCCCAGCTGGCAACTT
>NW_009925337.1:0-8188 GCF_000696875.1 Nestor notabilis | reverse complement strand
GCAGCCCTGGCAGGGGTCAGCGAGAAGCGAGCGTTCGGGGTTTGACTCTGGTGCGTTGAGAGTTGTGGGGTTTGGGTTTCTTGCCCTTTGTGTGCCTTAACTGCTGTCTACATATGGAAGGTCAGATCTGGTTTTTGCCTCGCTCCCTTCAACTCAGTAGTTTCCAGGCTTACAAGCTAAGGGTAACGCATCTGTACCAGCTGAAGCAGCACAGTATCTTGGTTTCTGTGGGTGAGGATGAAGAGGGCATTAACCCCTTGGTAAGTCAAATGGCAAAGAGGGGGAAACTCTTTTGTATTGTGGGTCTTTCTTAAGGCTATTGCGGTTACCTCGGTTCCCTTTTCCCACCTCAGGCACCTTGCTCACTGTGAGCATGGTTATATTTGATGCCAAGTTTTGGCCTCCTGATACCTCACATTTTGCTTATGCCAGCGTATTGTTGTTGTTTATAGGTTAAGGTCTGGAACCTGGAGAAGCGAGATGGTGGCAATCCTCTTTGCACACGAATTTTTCCAGCAATACCAGGTAACAAGCCCACAGTTGTATCCTGCCTCACTGTCCACGAGAATCTTAATTTCATGGCAATCGGTGAGTAAAACTGAAGTAGCTTAAGAAAAGTGTTACGGTCCTTTTTCAGGTGTAGAGAAAATGAATGGATGGCACAAACGCCAGCATAGAACATCCTCCTGGCTTTTCTGCTCCCTCCATTTTTATGTTACTCTTGTGGAGATATGGCCTATCTTGTGCTGTCAGAGAGCTGGAGAGGACAAGTGCCTAATGTTAGCCCAAGTCTGTACATGTGACAGTAATAACTTTCATAGTTAAAAGGGAAACGCGTATTTTCAGCTGATGTCATCTTTCCATGCCAGTCATTAAGGTGACACATTTATTGAACTTATACTAAATGTAGCTTTTGTTGTAGTACAGGAAGAAACCACCACAGGGTTTGTGATACCCCAAGCCCTGTGCAGAAACCTTTGTTCAAACAAAAAAAGGAACATTTCCCTCTTTGGGTTTAATTGTTCCTTTGCAATAGGACTGGGGCTGTCAGCAAGCTGATTTACTCACCCCGAGGAAATCTCCCTCTGGTCTCATTACAGCGTACAATATGCTTCCAATAAGCAAGTGAAACTTAATACCTTGCTGGTGAGCAATGTGTTGTCGCTGACGGGAGCTGCCCAAACTCAGGCTGGATGGTATTTCAGTTGTGCCGTGTAAGTAACAGTTTGGTCTGTCCCCTTCACCAGGTTTTGCAGATGGGAGCGTGGTACTTACAAAAGGAGACATCACTCGAGACCGGCATAGTAAGACCCAGATCCTCCATGAAGGCAGTTACCCTGTTACTGGCCTTGCTTTCCGACAGTCTGGCAAAACAACGCATCTGTTTGTGGTTACCACAGAGAACATCCAGGTGGGAATTTAACTGGAAAAAACGAGACTCTGGTTTTGGAGTCTAGTTTAGAGCAATCCCCCAAACCGTGTGTTTCCTCTGTAGTCTTATATGCTTTCAGCAAAAGACTATCCTCACCTGGAGCTGGACACTCACGGTTGTGGACTGCGCTGCTCGTCTCTCAGTGACCCATCCCAGGATCTCCAGTTCATTGTGGCAGGAAATGAATGTGTGTACCTTTATCAGCCAGACGAACGTGGCCCCTGCTTTGCCTTTGAGGGACAAAAGCTGATTGTTCACTGGTATCGGGGGTACCTCATCATTGTCTCCAAGGACCGAAAGACTTCTCCAAAGTAGGAATCCTCAGAACAGATGAGTTATTTTCGCTCTTGCAGCTTCCCATTTTCCCTTTTTTTTTTACCCTTCCTCCCTCTGCAACTTCCCTCCTGGTGGCCAATGGCAACTTTTTCAGAGGTTGTTAAGGTTCGTCCAGACCCATATATGGGTTAAGATGCAGTGTGGAGCAGCACAGTCCAGCATGCTGACCAAGTGGGGCTTGGGTTTTTTTTTCCAGTCCCATGAATTTCTCAGTGTAACACACAGATAGAATTTGTGTATGAATAGGTGGTGTCTTGCCTCTGGGTCTGCTTAGCTTAATCGCCCAAGTGAACCCCAACTGTCTTGCTCTCTGAACATCCCCAGTTTGCAAAGGTATCAAGAATTGTAGTTACTGAAGTAACTTGAAGTTCAAGTTTTCTGAAACTTTCTTCTGCTTTCCAGGTCAGAGTTTGCTGGGAATGAGGCACAGAACTCGGACAAACAAGTCTTGAATATCTATGACTTGTGCAACAAATTCATTGCGTACAGCTCAATCTTTGATGATGTAGTGGATGTTTTAGCAGAGTGGGGTTCTCTGTATGTACTGACCAGAGATGGGAAGATTCATGTGCTGCAGGAGAAGGATACGCAAACCAAACTTGAGGCATGTAAATCTGTTTTGTTATTAGCCTCTGCCTTATGCCTGCGAGATTGTGCAGGGCGGTATTTCCCTCATACTGCTCTTCCCGTCTATTTAACAGATGCTATTCAGAAAGAACTTATTTGAAATGGCCATTAACCTGGCCAAGAGCCACCACTTGGACAGCGATGGCTTGTCAGAGATTTTCCGGCAGTATGGAGATCACCTGTATAACAAGGGGAACCATGACGGGGCCATCCAGCAGTATATCCGGTGAGCGGGATGCTGTAGTACAGGCAGGAGCTACAGGGGCCTCGATTTCTGTTTCGGCCCAGGAATTGAACCAAAACAAGTCGTCCCAGTCGTGGCCTTTGTAGAGGGTTGGTCATCTCACTGTGCGTGCAGATGGGTGGTCTTACACCATAACTAGTTGTTACTTCTGATACGTAGCTGAGTGGTCCCAAGTAGAGGGTTAGTGCCTGCTGAAGTTAAGGCTTCTGCATGCTTGGTTGTTAATTTCTCTGTTTATTTTGGGTGTCCTGGGTATACGGTCTCTTGTAAGGTGGCTCTTCCCATCCCAGAACTATAGGGAAGTTGGAACCATCTTATGTTATTCGGAAATTCCTGGATGCTCAGCGTATCCACAACCTCACCGCTTACCTGCAGACTCTCCACCTGCAGTCCCTGGCCAATGCAGACCATACTACGCTGCTGCTGAATTGCTATACCAAGCTCAAAGACAGCTCCAAACTGGAAGAGTTCATCAAGGTATCGGGGGAAGGTGGAATCGTGCAAAGCTGTGATGTTGTCATCATATTTAAAAAGGGGTAGCACTGACAATGTGAATTGGCTCCTGTGGGTCTTTTTGAGAGAGTGAAGAATGGATTTGTCCCTCGGTACTTGGTGTGGCTGACTGTCCACCTGAGTCTGGAGCGTGCTGGCCATTGCCAGTGTGATTGGCAAGCTCCTGAGAGGTGGGTAGGCTACTTCCTTTCCGCACGTGTGACCTTTCCCTTTCGCGAGAAGTACTAAGCTGTCCCTGCTCTGGTTTTCCTCCTCTGACGTACACGATCGCTGCTTGTGGACCATCACGATGTTGCTGAGGGAGCATCTTTCTGCCTTTTTTCTTGTAGACGAGCGAGGGTGAGGTCTGCTTCGATGTGGAAACAGCGATCAAGGTGCTTCGTCAGGCGGGTTACTACTCCCACGCTGTGTACCTAGCAGAGAAGCACATGCATCATGAATGGTACCTCAAAATCCAGCTAGAGGATATCAAGGTGAGGGGAGGGTATTGCTCTCATGTTCTCTACTGGGGAGACTGCCACTTCTGTAGCCTTCTCTTTACTGCAAATCCCATTGTGCTGACCTCTTCTCCGTGGAGCAATGCCTGATGCCACCGCCTGTGTGTTGGCTTTCCACTTCAGCACATGTTGTAGACCAGGGGTGGAAATCAGAGGGTCTTTTTTATTCTGTTTTGGATGAGGCTTTTTACAGTGGCCTGTAAGAGGAGAGAGGGTTGTTAGAGATTGATGTAAATCGTGCAGTCTTTCCCCTGGACTACAGCCAGTCTTCCTCCCTGGGGAGGAAAACAAGCAGGAATAGTGAACTAGGTGGTAATTCAGAGCAAACCATGTCTGTGGTGTACTTGCAGCATGTCTTAAATGCTTTCTGTCCTGACCTTGAAGTGGAGAGTAGAGGTCAATGTCACACAGTGATTTTGCTGGCTGCCTCCCTCCACAGAACTACCAAGAGGCTCTGCACTACATTGGAAAACTGCCTTTTGAGCAAGCAGAGAGCAACATGAAGCGGTATGGAAAAATCCTGATGCACCATGTCCCTAACGAGACCACAGAATTGCTGAAGGTCCTTTGCACTGATTACCGGCCACTGGGAGACAGTGAAGGCCCTGGGATGCTGGAAGGAAGAAAGGTACAGTTTGTGCTGACTGGGAGCCGTTGCTCTTGAGTAGTAGCTTCACAGCAAGTGAGTGCTCCTGCATGCTTTGTGCTGCAGGCCTGATGCTTTAGGAATAATGAGAAATGCACCTCAATAAACTCCACTGTGGTGAGACCCCCACCTGGAGTGCTGTGTCTGGCTCCAGAGCACTCAGCACAGGCAGGAGGTGGACCTTTTGAGCAGGTCCAGAGGCGGCCACAGAAATGATCAGAGGGCTGGAGCCTCTCTTCCAGGAGGACAGGCTGAGAGTGCTTGTTCAGCCTGGAGAAGAGAAGCCTCCCAGGAGACCTTAGAGCAGCTTCCGGTGCCTAAAGGGGGCTTTTAAGAAAGATGGGGACAAACTTTTTAGCAGGGCCTCTTGGGACAGGATGAGAGGTAATGGTTTGGAATCAAAAGAGGGTAGATTTAGACTAGCTGTATATGAGGAGATTTTTTACGCTGAGGGTGGTGAAACACTGGAACGCATGGCCTGGAGAGGTGATAGATGCCCCATCCCTGGAAACGTGCAAGGTCAGGTTGGATGGGGTGCTCTGAGCAACCTGATCTCATTGAAGATGGCGCTGCTTGCTGCAGGGGCATTAGACTAGGTGGCCTTTGAAGGTCCTTTCCAACCCAAACTGTTCTGTGAGAAGCCCTGTCCTGATGTACCGGTAGTTCCAGAGACCACTTAAAAACTATTGCTCGGAAATTATTCCCGTCCTGTGCTGTATCTGTTGTGCCACAGGCTCTGGGAATGAGTGCTCCACATGGCAGGGAAGAAGCACCTGTCTGGCTGAGACTGAGCTTGCTGCTTGCCTTGTTCTGGCTGTGTTACAGGCTAATTCGGAGGAGTTCATTCCGGTCTTTGCAAATAACTCCCGAGAACTGAAGGCTTTTCTGGAGCACATGACTGAGGTGCAGGCTGACTCTCCACAGGGTGTCTACGACACTCTAATGGAACTTCGACTCCAGAACTGGGCACATGAACAAGATGAGCAGGTTTGAGCTCCTCCAGCTTTGTGTTTTGAGAGGGAGATTTGGTGTCTTTGAATCCTACTTGTGTTCCTGCCAACCCGTAACCTCCCCAGGTGGGCATTGATAACACGAGGCAATACATAACGTTGTGCTGGACAAAGGGGATGTGAAAGCAGCCTGCTTGCCGGGAGAATACTCCTTTCAGTGAGGCTGAGCTTGTTTTGTATGAATCTCATTTTAGAACAGATTCCAGACAATACAACCTCTGTGGGCAGATGCCTCTCCCACAAAAGTAGCTCTATTTGCTTGCCTGGATCCCTGAGGATACTGGCTGTTGGGCGAAAGAAAGCACGTCCTGCTTGCTTAGAAAGGATAGAGGGCAAACGGCAAAACTATCCTCTTCTTTGAAAGAGCTGCACATTCTTGTTGGGTCTTAGAGCAAAATGTTCTCTGTGCGCACGTTGGTCTCCATGACCTCTCCCTCTTCTCTGTAGATCAAGGAGAAGCTGCACAATGAAGCCCTCACCCTCCTGAAGAGCGGAAGGTTTAAAACAGTCTTTGATAAGGCCTTGGTCTTATGTCAGATGCACAATTTCAAGGATGGTGTCCTCTACCTCTACGAGCAGGGCAAACTGTGAGTGTTGCTTTTGTCTGTGGAGTCCTGTCCCTCTACCCACTCCCCGCCACGGGAATTTCTGAGCCATAAACGTCCCTGCCTTACGATGCAATGGTAACAACTTCTTTAGTATCTCAAGATACTCTTTCTCCCTACTCTGTAGTTTCCAACAGATCATGCACTACCACATGCAGAATGAGCAGTACAAGAAGGTGATCGAGGTGTGCGAGCTGTACGGAGACCAAGAGGCTTGTCTGTGGGAACAGGCTCTTGGCTACTTTGCACGGAAGGAGGAGGACTGCAAAGAGTATATTGCTGCAGTGCTGAAACACATCGAGAACAAGAATCTTATGCCTCCGCTGCTTGGTAATGATGACATGTGGCACCCAACCTTCCCCCGCCAAAAAATGACCCCTAAACTAGCTTATAGCATTCTCTGGAGATTAGAAATTTGAGAGAAGTATCAACAAAGTTTGAGCCCACCATTTGTAGTCATAACCTGCCCTACGGGGAGAAGCTATGCTGGTCACAGCTCCCTAGTTAGGAAAAACGATCTGTGGTGTCGGTCACAGATGTTTGTACCTGATTTCTGTTCTGGCAGCGTGGGGAGGTGGAGGGCTTGCTGAAACTCCTGCTGCGCCTGGGTGGAGGAACTGGAGTGGAATCCAGTCCACTAGATCCTTGCTTTGCCCCTTTGGTCTGAGCTATCCAAACATGCTCCCAGTTACCCATTTCTGAAAGAGGTCAAACTGCAATCGACTCTTTAAATGAGCTCTCTGGGTCGGTGAGGATGCTGACTGCCCTTGCCTGTAAAAGCGGCCTTCTACAGAAAAGCCTTCTGTCCAGGTATGACTAATGTGGTTGCGGGTGTTTTTGCTGGTGTTTAAACTAACTTCTTGGCTGTTCTCAGTTGTGCAGACGCTGGCTCATAACTCCACAGCCACACTGTCTGTGATTAAGGATTATCTTGTCAACAAGCTGCAGAAGCAGAGCCGCCAGATAGAGCAGGATGAGCAGAGAATTCACAAATACCGAGAAGAAACGACAAGGATCCGCCAGGAGATTGAGGAGCTAAAAGCAAGGTGCAGGACCGTGTGCCTACTCTTCTTACATAGGACAGAACTGTCCTTTTATTAAGGATAAAAAGACACTTTATCTTCCTCACCCTTCTGCCTCCTCTCACTCTTGCAGGCCCAAGATCTTTCAGAAGACCAAGTGTAGCATTTGCACCAGTGCCCTCGAGCTGCCTTCAGTCCACTTCCTGTGCGGTCATTCCTTCCATCAGCATTGCTTTGAAAGCTACTCAGAGAGTGACTCGGAATGTCCTACGTGCATGCCAGAAAATCGCAAAGTGATGGACATGATCCGAGCCCAGGAGCAGAAGCGAGATCTGCACGACCAGTTTCAGCATCAGGTAGTGGAACATTGTCTGTTTTACCAAGTTTGAATAAATAGGGTTTAGATTTACAGATTTAATTTACAGATCTCCAGAGGCTGGTAGAGTAAGGTAAGGCTGAAAGCATTTTGTGGACAAGGTTGTGTCAGCTGCAGATAATGAGACCCTGGGGTGACTGCGTTATGCACAGAGCATGAAGAATCCTTGATGCTCTCCAGAGCTGAAAGAGAAGCTATTCTCACTTGACCTTGAAACAGGTCAAGTTGGACTTTTCTATTATCTTAAGGGTGTTTTCCAACCTGGAGAGCTGTTGTCAGTGTGTCTTCTGTTCTATACAACTTCTGGCTGTATAGAACAAATGGAAGGAGAAAGGGAAAAAGAGTTGGGCCGGTCGCATCAGAACAGGGCTGGGGCAGAGCAGTTGGGGTACACCAAGAGTGTCGCATTTTCCAAGGGTGAAGTTGGGAATGGGGCCTTAGCTAGAGCATGTTCATGTGAGTAGAAACTGGAGAAGCAGAGGCAGTCGCTTTCCTGAGAATTGTCAGTTGCCTCTTCAGTGCATGGCACAAACGTGGGATTGAAACAAGGGGCAGAAAACCTGAGCGGAGGAAGCTGCTTGGGCAGTACTCGCGTGGAACTAGTACAGTAGCCAAGGAGTGACGGGGGCTGCTGTGTATTAGACACATTAGACATTAGGGAGGTGAAGGGGCAGGGCCGTGAGGCTTTAGCTGATACGGCTGCTTTGTGTCTGGCAGCTCAAGTGTTCCAACGATGGCTTTTCTGTTGTTGCCGACTACTTCGGTCGCGGCGTCTTCAATAAGCTTACGCTCATCACGGACTTGCCCTCGGGAAGGGCAGCGACGCTTGAGGCCGGCCTGCAGCGGGACCTGCTCATGCACACCAAGCGCAGCACCTGAC
>NW_009925336.1:7618-8005 GCF_000696875.1 Nestor notabilis | reverse complement strand
GGGGGAGCTGGGGGTCTCCAACCCTCTCACGGGTGCTGCTGAGGGTGCAGGTCTGCTGTGGGTGCTGTGTCCAGCCCCAGGGTGCTGGGGAGGAGCTGTGAGAGTGACCCCCCAAAACAGGCTTCCTCAGTGAGGACGACGACAGTGTTCCCAAGAGCTGCCCAGGCCAGGCAGACCTGCCCAGCCGGCTCATCCTGCTGCTGCCGGGCAGACACACGGGTGTCAGCAGGTTTGCACCGGGCGGCCAGGCTCCAGCTGGTCTTGGTGTTAGAGCAGAGCCAGGTCCCCGGGTGGGGAAACTGAGGTACAGAATCTCCATGTGTCAGAGCAGAGCTGGGAGATGGCACCAAGCGCTCACCCAGCTCACGAGGCTCGTGTGTGGCCTGA
>NW_009925336.1:7186-7525 GCF_000696875.1 Nestor notabilis | reverse complement strand
AAAAGCCCCTCGCAGAGCACTGGGGGACGGGCGGGGGAGTGCCCTGGCCTCCACTCACACCCTGTTTCCCCGAGCTCAGCAGATCTGTGGCTGCTTGGTGTCAGCAGAAAGCAGCTGGAGGGTTGCTGGGTGCCTGCCTCGCTGTATCAGGGTGCACCGCCATGCTGGGGGTGGGGTGTCCTGGCGTCCCCTCCTGGTGCAGGTGGTCCCTCAAGAGGGTTGATCCTCGTTGAAACAAGCCAGGGGGATCTGTACCACATCTTATGTTAATCTGGCATTGTCCTCTGTGCTGCGTGGAATACAGCAAAACCCAAAAGAGGGGGGTTGTGCCCCAAAATG
>NW_009925336.1:5134-7159 GCF_000696875.1 Nestor notabilis | reverse complement strand
AAGCTGCTGCTCCCCCTGCCTGTGACCCAGCCTAATTTCTGTGTCTCTTAGCCCCATGTTTTCAAGGCTGGTGATGTAAAGAGGGGGTCAGGGTGAGCCCCCGCCACGCTGTCCTGATCTCCCCACCAGGAGATGGTGCTGTCTGGCCAGGTCCAGCAGCACGGGGACACCGGATCATGGGGCTATGCAACATGGCGATATCCATTTCCCTGCCTGTCACTCAGGGCTGGGAGCTGGGCCAGGAGCTGCATTTTAGTGGTGTCTCCTTCCCCATGGACATCCTGTCCTTAGAACTGTCACCTCAGAGGGCCGGTGGCCCATAGGACAGCCCCAGACTGGCTCTTGGGGCGCACTTCATCTCCTCATAGTCCCCTGCTCTAACCACCACCGTCTCCTCTGCCTCCTAGGTGGGCCGATAACTTCAGCGCAGCTGGCTGCAGTGGGAAGGAGGAGCACAGCTTCCAGCACCCCTTCCTGCAGGTGAGCCACCTGCCCCGGGCAGGGTGGGCCTCGCCAGCAGGACCAGCCCCCCTCACCCGCTCTCTCACAGGCTGTGGGCATGTTCCTGGGTGAATTTTCCTGCCTGGGGGTGTTTTACCTGCTGGTGTGGAGGGATCGGCGGAGGCCGGAGCCCAGCATGGCCCCGTCGCAACCCTTCAGCCCGCTGCTTTTCCTGCCCCCCGCCCTCTGCGACATGACTGGGACCAGCATCATGTATGTGGGTAAGTGCTGGGCTATGGGATGTGACCATCCCTGGGGCCAGACTTGGCTTTTGGGCTGCAGGACTCCATGGTGCATTTGGTTTTGACCCTGAAGTGGGATAGAGAGGTCTGAGCAAACACTTCCCACCTATGCAGTGAGTTGTGGCAGGGCTCAGTAAGCCGAGTTCCTTGTTGCGGGGCACAGTGTTCCTGTGGAGTGGGGATGTGGGGCTGAGTCTCGGCATGAACCTCTCTGCTGCCACATCTGACAGCATCGCTGCCCCTTCCTCTGCTTAATCACACTTCATCAGGGACTGTAGTGATAGGACAAGGAAGAATGGGTTCAAACTTAAAGAGGGGACATTTAGGTTAGATATAAGGAAGAAGTTCTTCCCTGTGAGGGTGATGAGGCGCTGGCACAGGCTGCCCAGAGAAGCTGTGGCTGCCCCATCCCTGGCAGTGTTCAAGGCCGGGTTGAATGGGGCTTGGAGGAACCTGGTCTAGTGGAAGGTGTCCCTGCCTGTGGCCGGGGGTTGGGAGAGGGGGTCCCTGGCATTGTCCAAGGCCGGGTTGAATGGGGCTTGGAGGAACCTGGTCTAGTGGAAGGTGTCCCTGCCTGTGGCAGGGGGTTGGAAGTGGGTGAGCTTCAAGTTCCCTTCCATTCTGTGATTCTATGATCTGCTCTTAATTACCACACAGACTGTTAAGTGGTGATGGGTTGACATTAGATGACTCCATATGCAACACATGGATCTGTCTCTCCTCACACAGCCTTGAACA
Organism: Nestor notabilis; assembly: GCF_000696875.1. Taxonomy (NCBI): domain Eukaryota; kingdom Metazoa; phylum Chordata; class Aves; order Psittaciformes; family Psittacidae; genus Nestor; species Nestor notabilis. The sequence continues at coordinate 5,678 of NW_009925336.1, read as the reverse complement.
TGACCAGTGCCTCCAGCTTCCAGATGTTGCGAGGATCTGTCATCATCTTCACTGGGCTCCTCTCCGTGGCTTTCCTGGGCCGCAAGCTGGAGCTGAGCCAGTGGTTGGGCATCCTGGTCACCATCGTGGGGCTGGTGGTGGTAGGGCTGGCTGACCTGCACAGCTCCCATGACCAGAAACACAACCTCAGCCAGGTGATAACTGGTACGTGGTGGCACTCAGGGAAGGTGGGATGGCCATGGCGGGGTAACAACTCCCGCAGATCACATGCCAGGCTCTCCAGGCATGGCTTGGCCGTGTTGCACATCTAGTGGGTAGGAAGAGGGAGGCTTAGCCTCCCTTTCCTTCCTTCTTCTTCCTACTTCCCCCTTTCCTCCTTCTCCCCCCCTTTCCTCTCCCTCTCCTCCTTCTCCTCCCCTTTCCTCTCCCTCTCCTCCCCTTTCCTCTCCCTCTCCTCCTTCTCCCCCCCTTTTCTCCCCCTTTTCTCCTTCTCCCCCCCTTTTCTCCCCCTTTCCTCCTTCTCCCCCTTTCCTCCTTCTCCCCC
>NW_009925336.1:4685-5080 GCF_000696875.1 Nestor notabilis | reverse complement strand
CTCCCCCCCCTTTCCTCCTACTTCTTCTGTATCCCCTTTCCACCTTCTTCTTCCCCCCCTTTCCACCTTCTTCTTCCCCCCTCTTCCTTCTTTTTCTTCCTTAACCCTTTCTTTCTTCTTTCCCTTCCTTCCTTCTTTTTCCCCTCTTCCTTCTCCCCTCGCAGGCGACCTGCTTATCGTCATGGCACAGGTGATTGTCGCCATCCAGATGGTGCTGGAGGAGAAGTTTGTCTACAAGCACGACGTGCACCCGCTGCGGGCCGTTGGCACCGAAGGTCTGTCGTGACATTGGTGAAGGGGTTGAGTGCTTGAGGGGTTCTGGATCTCCCAAACCCAGCCTGGGGAGGACTGCTTTGTGGCAGGGGGGGGGGGGCAGGCTGCAAAGGGGGGGGTGG
>NW_009925336.1:3978-4613 GCF_000696875.1 Nestor notabilis | reverse complement strand
GACACGCACTTGCACCCCTCAGGTTTCTTTGGCTTCATCATCCTGGCCCTGCTGCTGTTGCCCATGTACTACATCCCGGCAGGCAGCTTCAGTGGGAACCCTCGGCGGACACTGGAAGATGCCCTTGATGCCTTCTGCCAGGTTGGCCACCAGCCCCTGATCGCCCTGGCCCTGCTGGGTAACATCAGCAGTATCGCCTTCTTCAACTTCGCCGGCATCAGCGTCACTAAGGAGATCAGTGCCACCACCCGCATGGTGCTGGACAGCCTCCGCACCCTCGTCATCTGGGCCGTCAGCCTGGCTGTGGGCTGGGAGACCTTCCACGGCCTGGAGATCTTGGGGTTCGGGGTGCTGCTGGTGGGGGCTGCTCTTTACAACGGCCTGCACCGGCCCCTGCTCGCCTGCCTGCCCCGGAACACAGATGAGGCCGGCACAGTGGCCGAACGGGAGGGTTTGCTGCGGGGGGAGAGCCCGGCCATCAACAGCGAGAGCTGAGCACGCACTGCCCATGTCCGGCTTGGTCCTGGGTTCATTGCCCTGGATGATCTCTCCTCCCCTCATCAGGAGCGGATTGGCATCGTGGTGATGATGCCAACCACCGTCCTGCTGCTGTTGGCAGGGGAAAACTCTGCCCT
>NW_009925336.1:3442-3843 GCF_000696875.1 Nestor notabilis | reverse complement strand
GTTGTTCCCCCACCCTGCCTCTCCCCCTAATAAAGTGTATCAGCTGTGGCTTGCTCCTGGATGTCAGTGCTGGCCATGGGGAGGGTGTCGGGCCCCCAGGCTGGTATATGGGGTTCCTGATAGACCCAGGACAAGGGTGTTGGGGTCTGAACCTTCTACCAGTGGCTGCAGTGGGGGCGGCGACTGTGCTGGGTATGATCCCTGCTCCCAAGGGAGGGAGAAGATTTGGCACCCTAATGCCTTTCACATGGCATATGGGAAAGGGGGGGAGGCCCAGAGTCCTTTAGGGGGGGCTTCTGCCCCATTAGGTTAGATATAAGGAAGAAGCTCTTCCCTGTGAGGGTGGTGAGGCCCTGGCACAGGTTGCTCAGAGAAGCTGTGGCTGCCCCATCCCTGGCAGT
>NW_009925336.1:2742-3128 GCF_000696875.1 Nestor notabilis | reverse complement strand
GGCATGTGCCCCCCCCAGCCCTGCCATGGGATGTGGGGGGCTGGACTCACATGGCATTTTGCTTGTAGTGCTGAAGCGCCTGCTCAGCCACGATCTCCATGAAGCGAGGGTCCTCCCAGGAGATGTCCCCAGGCACGGTGAGGGACAGCGGCTCCGAATCGAAGAGCTGCACTGAGCGGAGGGGTCCTCGAGGTTGGGAGCCTTGGAGAGGACCTGGAAGGGGAAGGCAGGGGGGCACATAATGTAGGAAGAGCCAGGCTAGCCCCTGCACCGGCCCCTCGCCCTGGCACCCAGCCCCGCAGCCAGCTATTGTGCCAAGAGGCACCCGCTTGGGCACACAATCGCCTCATTCTCCCCCTGACCCACTTTCCATGGCTGCTGGCCCT
>NW_009925336.1:1593-2511 GCF_000696875.1 Nestor notabilis | reverse complement strand
GGCGCAGCGCATCCTCCAGCTGCTCCCGCAGCTGGCTTTGTGCAGGGTCTGTCTGCCAGCAGTCTGGGCACGGATTTGGGGGGCATCAGGGGGTGCCAGGGCTCACCCCCAGCCCTCCTGCACCCCACCGCATCCATTGCATTCCCCCCAGGTCCCATGGGAACCAGCTCACCCACAGAGAGGATCTCCCGGCACTTCTCACACTCATCCCGCATCCGCAGGCAGCCGGCCGAGTTACGTCGGATCTCCCGGCACACCATGCGATCGTCACTGAAGTTACGGGACTCTGTGGGTAAGCCCGGCCCGGAATCAGCACCCCAAAACACCACAGTTAGGGGGGGCAAGGTGCAGGGCCAGCCCTGGCCAACACCCCGGCGTGCCGTGTGGAGACATAGAAATGCTTTCTCCATGGAATATTGCCCCCTCCCGGGCTGTTTTCCCGAAACAAAGCACTCTGTGCCAGCCTGTGTTTCGAAATCTCTGTTTCCGCAGCCGCCCAGGCCGGGGGCCGCGGTGGCAGACGGTGACGGCACCGCTACAACAGCACTGCCTGCCCAAAACAAACACCTTCCCAGGATGGCGGCGGCTCCAGCAGCCAAGATTAGGCTGGGAAAAAACCCCAAATCCCAGCACAGCTCTGCAAACAGCAGAGCCTGTGATCCCTGTGCTCCCGCTGGGATTCTCTGAGGTGTAGTACTAGGGTTGAGCTCATCCTCTGAAGTTAGTCACCCCCTAATAAAAAAGGAGGAGGTTTGCCGGGAAGCCCAGCTGTAAATCTGTTTTCAGCCAAACCGGGGGGGGAGCCCACAGCACCCAGCAGGGAACAAACCCTACCTGGGGCAAAGCCACCCAGCAAGTGCTCCCAACCGCCCTGTGCTTCCTCCAGCATCCGCTCTGTCATCGCGAAGCGTGGCTGGG
>NW_009925336.1:1129-1582 GCF_000696875.1 Nestor notabilis | reverse complement strand
GGAAGAGGTGGTGGAAGCCATGGTGGCGATGTTGGAAGAAGGGATGCAGCTCCCGGGAAAGCCTCTCACTGTGCAGGGGGAAGCGGACGTGCTGGACTGGGGGGCGGAAAGCCTCGCGGAAGCCGCCGAAGGGTGCTCGGAAGAAGGGATACATGCGGCCGTAGACCTGGGTGCTGTCCTGGAAGATGTCATCCACCCCATCCTCCAGCAACCCGAAACGTTCCTCTAGGTCCTCAAACTGCCGCTCCTGCCGCTGGTCCCGCTCCAGCAGTGAGTCGATGCGCTCGCCATTCACCCAGATGGAGAAGGGTGAGGAATGGTTAAGGAATTCCTCCAGCTGTCAGGCAGGGGAGCAGGATCAGGCCAAAATGAGAGAGAAAGTCAAGGCCAGGTTGGACCTCAGGGGCTTGGAGCAACCTGGGCCAATGGAAGGGGGCCCCGCCCCTCCCAGGC
>NW_009925336.1:0-1086 GCF_000696875.1 Nestor notabilis | reverse complement strand
CCTCAGGGGCTTGGAGCAACCTGGTCCAATGGAAGGTGTCCCTGCCCATCACAGGCGGTTGGAACTGGATGAGCTTTAAGGTCCCTTCAACCCAAACCCCCTCCAGCCTTACCAGGCACTGTGGTACCACTCACCTGCCGCCCCACCAGCCCCGATCCACTGCGGCACGTGCGGGAGTAGAATCGCATGCAGGTGTGCTTGAGGCAGGGCTTGCACTCTTCCCACAGCGCCAGCATCGTCTCGTTGCACACCTCCTGCTTTGCTGTCAGCTGCTGCTCCTTCTCCCGGGCCCGCTGCACCGCCTCCTGCAAGGCACCCACATCCACCCCAGGGCATCTCTCCGCTCCCGGGACACACAGATTCCCCGACAATGCATCTCCCGAGCCCTTCGGGTGCACCCAGCCCAGCTAGGGGGAGCTCAGGTACCAGGTTGGAACAGCCGCCCTATTCATCCTCACTCACCTCCTTCTTCCTCTTGGTCTCCTCTAAGGTGTGCAGGATGGCTTGGTGGTCCTTACTTGTCTTGTCCATGAGGGTCTTCATCTGCTTCACCCCGTTGATGGCATTTTCCACCTCGGTGTCAATGTATTTGCTGCCGGCTGCTGACATCTCTGTGGTTGGGGGGGTGAGGAAGAGCATCCTTCAGTGGGCAGTGGAAGCACCCACCAGTGCATGCAAATATTTGTGGGTGCAGCATTCTGGTTGCTCACCAACAGCTTGATTCAAGCTCACAGAACCCAAGAGAAGTGCCTCAAAATCTCATCCAGGCTGGGACTGCATCTCCCCACCCACCACCCACAATACTGGGGAGTGGTGGGCTGTGAGGTTCCAGCTGCCCCCCAGGAAAAGCCTGATGCTGGGGTTAGGGTGCCCACATCAGCCCTTACCCACCCAGACCATGGGGAGTGCTGGGGGCAGGATCTGCACCCCACACACACCAAAAACATCCAGCCCCTTGGGGATGATGCTCTGTGCCCCCTCCATCCAACCCCCCCAAAACAATGCTGTGTCCCTCCATCCAGCCCTCACTGGATGATGCCATGCCCCCACCCCAACACAGCACTCCCCCCACTCCACCACGGTCCC
>NW_009925335.1:0-13483 GCF_000696875.1 Nestor notabilis | reverse complement strand
AAAATAAAGAAAAAATAAAACTCCTTCATGTTTACAAGGCAGATAGATACACTAGGAAAGGACATCTAGGATCAAGTCCAGTCTCATGAGACCACATACTATGATATAATGTATTTCCACTTATATATTAATCTTTATTCTACCACAGTCAGTTTTCTGGACTTAGCTTGATTAGTAATTAAAAGTGAATCCAGTGTAATTAAGGATATGACTCTAATCAAAGTGTTTATGAGTGAGAAGTGGGCGTCTATCTACTTTTATATGTAGATAGAAGCTTTGTGATATGGGCTCAATTAAAACTGTGCACCCAAACTCCTGTGGGATAGAGAGCGTGCCTTGTAGGAGGATTGAGAGGCAGGGGAAGAGTGCACAGAGAACTTTGATAACATGGAAGAGTGATGAGAGAGAACACCAAATTTTACAAGCGTGCTGGAACTGAGCCCAATAATCAGGCAACAGTTGTCCAAGTTTCTCCAAGTAAGATAGGTGACAGACATAGAAAAGAAAGTGATCATGATTTGCCATTTATTACAAAATCTTGCTTTCAGCTTGGTAATCAAGCATAAAAAATAGCAACAGATATTTTATTGTAGGGCTTTTCAATAGCATCAGCAGTTTCAAACACAGTTTTCATCACCCTGTTCTCGCCAGAGCTCAAGAAATAATAAAACATCTAAGGCTCTATTTTGATGTATGGTCTACATCTGGTTAGGGGGTATACATTCAAACCCATTGACTAGTATTAGATCTGGAAGAAGGGCTCCAAAAGAAATAGTGTTGGGCTAATTCCAACAGTTCTCAAACAGTCAAAGTTGTGATGGAAATCACAACTTTTGTACTCCAGAAATGTAAGTTGCTTTGGGATGCAAATGACCTGGCAGGAGAAGAGGAAAGGGATCTGGGGAATGCCTAGCTGGCATCATGAGGTTTAGATGTAAATAACTTCTTAGACTCTTTGCATATTTTCTATTCTAAAAGTAGAAAAAAATAAAAAGAAAGAAAAATGAATGTTAAATTATTATTCATCACAGAAAGTTTCATAAAAATAGATGTAAAAGTTTCGACTAATCACCAGGCTTGTGAAGTGGTCAAGAAAGATACATAAACGTCCCTATCATATTAACCCCATTTAACAGATACCTGAGCTGAAGCAGAAAGAAGCTAAGTGGCATATACAAGATGCAGGGAATCTGTGGCATAGCAAGAACAGAATGTGTATTTCCTGGATCTTTGACTTTAACTAGTGTGTGGATATTGCTGCTTTGCCAACAGCTAATTCTTTCCGCTCCCAATTATATATATACACACACATACATCCCAAGAACGTGATACAATACAGAAAAATGTGCCGAAGACAAGTAATGCCCCATCACAGTTAATAACCTTTGAAAGCTTTAATGTGAACAATAGCATGTGTCTGTTCTGCAGATTTTTCATTAAAGTACATAGACCAATCTTGAGGAAAAAAAGAATTAAAAAGAGATTTGAGGAAGTAATAACCCAGAGGTTAAAAAAATATCGATTAGGAAAGAATATTTTCTTCATAAAGATAATATTTCTCTTTTAGCAAAAAGAAGCTGCTTAGTCTCCAGAAACAGAAAACAAAGTACGTTCTGAAGGCAGCCATTTCATTTGTTGTGAGCTTTGTTGAATAATGAGCAAAACTGTCATTCATCTTCCAACCTTCTCTCACCTTCCCCATCACACGGAAAGATTTAAAATTCTTCTGGAAAGTCTGTGCCACTTCATTTATCATATTGGAAAAAAAATTAAACACCAACTTTTAAATACTTTTAGCATTGTTTCTTTTCAATCTAACAACCTGCCCTTTGGTGCCTAATATCTTCTTAGAAGACACGACCTGGTAAATTTAGTATGGATTACCACAGACTGCATTTACTTCTAATGAGACATAGTTTCTCCTGATCTTTTTCATCTATCTTCAGAGAAGAAAGATAAAAAAAAAAACCTTGTTTCTGTCAGAGTTCGTTCTTTGGTGTCAGGGAAACATGCTGGGTTTTTTCCATCTCCATCTTCTACGTTTTCACCTTGATCTTGTAAAATATTACAAATAATCCAAATGCATATATTGCACTGCTCTTTTGTAAATTCAAACTGAATAGTCAAATAGTCAACGATAATGATAATGATTACTTGAGAATGTATTTTTCCATCTTTGAGCAATGCATCGGGTGGTACCTTTCCAGATTTCCGGAGACTGGTGGGTGACTTGCAGACTAAGGCAAATGCAAATTGAGAGAGCTGAATCAAGGGCCTTCTGAGGACTTCAAAGGGCTTTGGATTGAGACTCAAGTTCTTAGGACTTTTCATCTCCAGATATCAAAATACTTCACAACAATCAGTACATTTCATTACTTCTATTTCATTGATGGGGAAACTGAGGTATAGAACAGTGAAACGATTCTCCCCCTATCATTTCTTGAGTCTCTGTCACATCACAAGATAGCAGTCAGCTCCCGTGACTTTCCCTATCTTCCATCTCCATCAAGTCTTCTCACAGAAATTGCCTTAGGAAATAAGTGTTAGGCTTGTTACTCCAGTAATTTTGCCCCTCTTCTGACTAAACTCTGAAGTAACATGTTATGTATCACTTGACATAGGAGATCTGTACACTGATCCTTCAGGACTAGCAAACGTCCAAAATCCCTGTGTGCTGTGCCTGCTACCACCAACTCTCATCATGGCAGTTCACTTGCATCTTTTCCTACCACCCTTTGATCCTCCCCATCTCTTACTAATCCCAGCTACTTCAAGGGATTAGATGGAATTCAAATGAGATCCTATGTTGATTTGGAAGTCTGTTCTTTCAGACAGAAATTGTATCCTCCCATCAAAAGTAAGTACCATGCTGTCGTCTCCCCTACAACATAATATGGCTAATTATAATAAGAAGCTGGATGCTCATAAAATAAATAACAAGATCTTTGAGTGCCCCTATCCTATTTCTTCTAAGTCATCTGTTTTATACGTTGGGGGCTGTACTGTCTGCAGGATGTTAAATAGTTAAAGAGAAAGCCTGGCACTTTGTCATGGAGGAGCATTCTTAATAGCTGCTGTTTAACACATACCATGGGAAAAAAAGGTTGTGAGTGTCCACTGCATGAGCAACAGCAGTTAACTAATAAACACTATTCCCAGGTGATTCATAAACAATGAAGTAACCAAAAAGAGTCATGTTAATTTCTAGTCTGTTTTCAAGCAGGAGGACAAAATCAATATTTGCTTAATGGAAAAAGGCAATACTTGAGGCATTAGGACCATCATGGGGTAGAAGTGCTGTCCTGTAGCCAAAGCATGAGGCTGGGAATTAGGAGACAGAGATTTTCCTTTTGAATTGCTTAAAATAAGTTAGTAATGCTCTTATGCCTCACTTTCCCCCCTTGAGAAACAGGAAGTTGCTCCTCATCCATGCTGCATAAACCAAACAGATAGTAACAGTTTTCAAGCACTATGGGCATTTTCTGGCTTGGCAGTGAACACTGTTGGAGAAGTGTTGCTGGTGACCTGTCACTATCACTGCTGACAGAATCACAGGTAACACCAAGGCTGCTTCTTAGCACTGTACTGAAAATCTGCTTAAATGAAGTGGGAAAGTGAGGACTGGCATTCTGCTGCTGCACACTTAGCATGCAATAGCCATTCCATATCTACCCAACAGCTCATAAAAGTATTATCCACCAAATACCTTCACAGGGGCTAAAGAATGAAAAGAATGGGAAGAATTTATTTCAAAAAGTATTTTCAAAGTAAAGAAATGCCACTTGGGGAAGATCTCACCCTATGATTGCCATTTGCCAGCTCTATTTATTCACATCCATCGAGCTAAGAGAAGATACTTAAATAGTCTGTATATTAGCTCAGGCACCACTTACAGGCACTACCTTGGACCCCAGGGATTTGGATTTTGACTCTGACATTGCTTCATAATCAAGGATTGTCCCAGGGTGAACCGTCAGACTTCAGCTATGTGGTCTAGGGTCAAATCCTGAGGGGATGTAAGAGGATGGGAAGAGATGGCAAGGAAAACATAGTTGTGCAAAGAAGCAGGTTGATACATGCAGCTAAAGATGTAATCAAAGAAAGAGTTGAGTATAAAAGGATTTTTATAAGCTAGGTTATGATTAGAGCAACAGAAAACAGAATGGACAGTGAGGACTGTGCTTTCAGTAAATGGAGAGGCTTTCTCATAGGCATGGGAATTTGTGATTAAAATGCCTAGTGGCAATAAACTGATGGCCTGATCCTCAGATGCCCTGAGACCTTGCTTTTCCTTTAAGTCTCCTGTGAGTGTAAAAAGGGTCTGAAATGTAAATGGTTATTTGTGTGAATGTCATACACAGCTGGAAGGACAAGGGAGTTCACTGAGACAATCAAAGATTTATTCTGCTGGCCAGAATCCATTCTGCACCTCTCTTCAGACAGTACCACCTTGCTATGGTGGTAGCACCAGTTAGAGGGGCTGTACATGCTTGTGACACCTTTTAATGGGATGTTTTGGGCTGCAGAAAAGTTGATCTGACTTCTCTCATGAATAAAATCGCAGGATCTGTACCCAAATTAAGATGGGTCAGTTACACTGTAGTAACTGGGAATGTAAGCAACTTTACATCACCAGAAAGTACATGGACTTTTATTTTCCTGTTGTAACCAGCTGTGTGCCTCTCTTTTAATTACTGAATGTTTCAGTCCTAGGTTTAACAGGCAAAACGGAATATTTGGGTGAAGTTTTAACCCCTTTTAGATGAACAACAAAACCCTTATTCAATTTAGTGGCACCAGAATTTTATGTCACATCTGTCAAATGGCAGTATCAGTAGCTACCTGCTTGGCAGGAATCTAATCATGCCTTGATTTACTTTGTTGCTTCTCCTCCCTTTTCACGTTTTTAGTTCTCTCCTTCTTTCCACTCCCCAGATCTCAGTTAAGCAGTATTACAAAATATATACACAAAGATTGAGAAGTTGAGAATTCACTTCAGAATGTTAGTGTAATATGCTCTATGGTTATAACTGGGATATTATGCATGGAAAGCATACAGTATTCCTGAGGTAGGAACTCTGATAACCTCATCAATCATTTCCTGTACATTATGTACACTATTTAAGTAAGTGGAAAGCCAAGTATTTTTCCTTGAGGTTAAGTGTATGTCAAGAAGAAGAAGAAAAGCGTTTTTCACTGTAAATACAAAATAGATTTTCCAATGATCTATTTAATATTGGCTCCATTAAAAACCTTCAGTAACAGAGCAGATCAGAAGAAGTGAGGGAAAATAATTATCAGAAATAACACTTATGAAGAAAAGGAAAAGGAGAGAGCTTTACTAGGCTTTGGTGATTTGACTCCTTATAGTCAGACGCAAGCTAGAACACAGCTGTAAAGAAAATGTATTATTTTTAGTATTTATTTCTTATACATTAATTATTTGAAGAATAATGGTTGATACATTCAAAAGCATAAAATGTTGGTCTAAATCTTTTCCCACTGAAATCAATAATGAAACTCCTATCAGCTTCAGCGGATAGGAGATAAGCAGGGATAAGCAGCTGCTTCTGAAAATACTACTTTATAGGGTGGGGGTTTTTTGCGTTTAGAGGGAGTGGGTTATTTTGAAAATACATGTAATCTCTAGTTTTTTCACCTTGAAACCATACAGAACATGACAAGTTCAAAAGGAAACACCACTTTTGTTTCAGGTGGAAAGGACTTCCAAAAGAACTCCAAATCTTTTACAGTGAGAAGATGTGGCACAAACAAACTGATTTACAACACAGAACATGTGTCGTCTTCACAACACAGCAAGTGAGGCAGCCCAAGCTAAATACAGAGAAGTTTCATTTTCCAGTGATAATTCACCTATCCACTGTATATATAAATACACCAAATTACATTTTATTCAGGATTGTATCTGATGAAAATGACACTATTTAGGCAGCAACCTGTTCCTGGTTTTGCAAAATTCTTCTCTCAGGTACTTGAACAAATGTTGCTACCTCTGACCTTTTTAATGAACAACTCTTATTTAACAATGGAAAAACCTTCATCAGGAATGAAACTTAAGAGTAAAGAAGACCGGCTTATGTTTTTATTAATTTTGTTCTATTGTATCCTGAAACTTCATTCTTCTTTAGATTAAAATACAAGTAGACCAACGTTATGTATCCAAGGTATGTCTGTGTATCACTGTAAGACAGGTTATATAGAAGGATGCTACTAAGATTTGGAAAAGAGAGATTTTTGTGATGTATCAGTTTAGGTAAGCCATTTGGAAAGCTGCTTTTCAAACAGGTGGTCTTCTTTAAAAGGAAACACACACTGCACAGAGTTGTTGGGAAACTTACTACTACACCATCTTCTGGTTACCCAAGATCAGTATATGGAAGTACCTGTGGCGGGTATGAGCAAAAGCAGCAGTAAATTACTGAGATTCATGCAGATTTGTAACAGCCTAAGGAAAATAATATCAAAATACCTGGGTAATATCACCTGTATGTATGAAGGAGCACAAAATTATTCTATTCTAATTATTCTATAATGTATGGGTCCATACTGCCAACTCGGCTCACTCTCTATCTCCAGTGCCCCGTTGCCCTGATCACCAGAACTGTGCACGTGGCTGTCCACATCCAGGCTCCCTCTGCAGTGAGGAAACTACTGCCCTCTGCGACAGTTTGCTCCAGGGTCTGCTATAGGTATAATACCATGGCAGATCCCACCAAGCATAGCTCCTTCCTTTTGAGACAGTCCTCCAGCACCACCCCAGAAGGCTTTGTGCTTTTGCATGTTCCTTTTGTGTCTCCTTCCAGGACATGAAAAACCTCAGCAGAATGAAAGACACTCACCCAACAGGCAGAAAAACTATCTTTACACCATTGCAGGTACTTAAAGTTGGAAACTCACAAGAAAGCAATGCCTCAAGACAATCTGCACCAATCACCTTGGGAAACAGGAGTCTCTTGCTGGTGGGACCTGTAACAAGAATAAAGATGGAAGTGTCAATAATTCAGTAATGACAAGGACTTCATTATACCAGTAATGCACACAATAAAGTTGGTCATAACAAGCATGACAAACAGTTTTGTAAAAGTCACACTGTAAGACAGATAATTTGTAAGATTTACCTTAACCCAGACTGAAGGTTTAGAAAATAGGATTCTCTATTCCAGAAATGTTAATAAAACTATTAAGTCCTAAAGTCAAGATTTGAGGTCCCACCTAAATAAGTATCTTCTTTTAAGACTTAGCCTCACTTATAAAAACAGACAACAGTTCTCAATGTATAGGAAGAAAGACCAAATGCTAAAAGCTAACAAAACCTAAATATGAACAAGGGGATTAAATTTAACCTTGTTCTTGAGACTCTTGAACCAAATAAAATCTTAAGACTGTTCTAACCATTAAGCTTTAATTTTAAATTAGATCAAATCTGGGTGCTTTCTTTGATGAAAATGCTCATTACTCAAATTACATTTATGTTTGACAACGGAATATAGCTCTTACTGAAAACAAACACTAATGCTGCTTTAAAAAGATGAAACTGATGAATAACCAGCTAGAAGGAACATACAAATGGGAATTGAGAACTCTTAAAAGAATAGTGAGGACTCTACAACAAGACAACAAAACACAGAACATCCTTGAGAAAGATGTGAAAGCATCCAATATAGGTTTACATCTATAGGCTTTTTTGATTGTTTCAATGAGAAAAAGATCAGTGGCAGTAACTGTAAATTAAAGGAGTCATAAAAATACGTGTTATATGAAGCAGCAAAAAGAAGAAGTCAATGTGAGAAGAATTAAAGACAAGGAGTGCTTCAATTCTACTAGGAAGAAGAAGGAATCCTTAAAACAGAATGAGAGCTGGAAATGTTAGAGTTATTCACAATAGTAAAATAAATGCAAGAGGGCAATTATCTTGCATTAGTTTAACATTAATAGAGTCATGTCCCACTAGGTGCAAGTTACGAAAGATGGTAACAGATTTGAGGTATAGCAGACAAGAGTCACAAAAATTACTTGTAGGATGTACAACATCTTTTGTGAAAGAATCATTGGCATCTTTCTACTTAACTGAGAAGAGATTTCATGTTAGGCTGCAAGTACTCTCATGAGGAACAGAAATGTTTTAATACAACTTCCAAAAGTTGCTGACAGATGATGCTATAGTGGACATAATGGAGGGGCTCAAAGCTGAAGGAAGACAAATATAAGTGGGCTGTGGGGTAAGGGAAACTCTGCCATATTAGAACTAAGGGGTGCTTCTCCAAACTGGTAGGAAAGCCATAGCAGTTTAAAAGAGGAAGAAAAGAAAGAACTGTTAGCATCAGGCAGAGAACTTCTGGGCTTCATTGCCTCAAGAGATTGTGGAGACAAGCTTTATCACCAAAGATCCACAGCAAAGGTCTAAAAATGCCAAATTTATCAACAGCAGCTTTGTTAACAGATACTAGAAGGAGTAGTTGGGGATGTGCCTTCTAACATCCCTAATTCCATGCCAGTAGATGCTGGGTAAGACAAGGGGAGTGGAGCTCAGAGGTACCTGTTCTCCCCAAATAGCACCTCTCAGTGCCATGGTCGAGGACCAAGCACTGGGCTACATGGACCACTCTTGTGACCCAGTAAGAAGACATTTCTTGTGTCTTCTTTATTTTAATAGCAGTGAGTATAACTGCACTTGAAATGACTTACCAGAAGTGCAGGAAATTCTGTGTAATTGGAATTGTTATATCAAGGTATGTTTTCCTTAAGAAAAATGGCACAAAAAGGAATTAATTCAGGTAAATCTCATGGCCCATGTTAGGGAGAAGTTCAGATTAAATCACAGTGCTATTCCCATCTGGCTTCATAATCTATACATCTATGAAATTTTCTCATAGTATAATAATTTTTCAATTTCAGGCTTGCTCCTTCTCTACTAGGCCCTTTATATTTTTAACTATAAGGTTTTTAAGAGGGACCCTTACTACCTTTCCCCTTACATACAGCCATTGTTTATCTTTAACAAATGGATAATTGTACTGGCTTTATGCTGTTTACTGTTCTTCACATTTTTTCATCTTCTCTGTGTGCTCTACCCAGCACAAGAAAGTATCTTTCAGTAAAGACTGCCTGAGAGTGGAGATAAAGAAAGGAAGCAGAAGAAACAAAGACAGGGAGTCAGGGTCAGAGGAAGAAAGAAAAGACTAAGGAGAACGTTATTCCTGAAGGATTTGAAAACAATTCACTAGAATTTGGAAAAGTCTTTAAATGCTGGGGAACACAGAACAACTATGTTGAAGAATTTACAATAACATTTCTGATAATATTACCACTCATTTTTACAAAACTAGCTCGTCATTTAAATTTAAACATGCTGCAGTGGTGGGATATACTGGGAATAATAATTGGTAGTAACGGTGGTAATGGTATACTTCCATTGCTTACCTTGCCTTTTGGTGCTATTGTAAATTACATAGGGGTAACTCTTCAGTGCCATCTGAAGAAGGCAGTTAGTATGATGCTCATATGGTACTATGGTTAACAAAAAGATATTTATTTATCTTTGTTAATGATTACCCCGTGAAGATTTGCATATGAGCTTAGCTTTATGAGCATGGTTTATCTAACTCCAAGCCACTAAAGCATGTTATTTGGTTTTTTTAGATTTATAATTTAAATGGGGTTTATAGTTATTTTTCTGATACTTATTTCAAGAAGAAATGTGATAAATTCTAGAGGTGGATTAAGAAGAAAAAGTCATCAACTGCAAAACAATACAATGCTAGCAGTTGAAATAGGATCTCTGTTAAAGTCCAAAGTTGCTGAACATATTCAAGATTGTATTTGTGGAAGCTATGGTACAAACTGAAAGTATCTTCACATAAATAATTCTTTGACAGTAAGGGAGGAAAAGAAAAAAAAGAAAAGCCTTTGCAAGTTTCTTTCTACAAACAAACAAACAGAAGGAGGAAAGCCTTTGAACTGCTATTGTTCTGACAACATTAGCTGTGTTTTATCCAGCATAGTGTTTTTAAATGCTAGTAACTCACACACAACACCGTTTTGGGTTTTTTTACTGAGTAAGTGGTGGCAAGAGTGGTGAGAGAGAAGCCAGCTGAATATTTTGTTGGATGAATCAGTCCTACTTGAAAGCAACTGAGAGCTCTTAGAAGCTGAAATACAATAATCTCTACCAAATGGCATGGATACTTGCTACTTGTTATGTTTCACAGTAGTAAGGGATAACGTGTGTTAAAGCAAGAGATAAAAATTCTAGCAGTATCCAGAATCTGAATGTTGGTCAAGGTCCAAGTTTCAATGATAATTCTGATTTCTGTGGCAAAGGATAAATCAGAAACTCCTGACAGACCTGAATTTTAGAAAGCTGGATGGGGAGTGTCAGCATCCTGTTTGAAGTGTCCTGCAGACTTCCCATCAGCTGGAAGCTCTGCATTAAAGCAAGAACTATTAACATTAAAAACATCATGGGATGTTTTTAGAAGACTTATGAAGTTTTAAAAGACTTACGATGTTTTAAAAGACTTATGAAGAGTGCTATTTTTGGTGATCCATGTAAAAACTAAACTATAAGGTAGAGCCAGCCTATCACTTGAGACGGATCTGAGCCAAAATACTCTACCTAAACTTCAAAGCCTTCATAATCTCACCAGGGACCCCAAACCTCTCCCTCTTGTGCAACTGTCTTAACCCAGACTTCAAACCTACAGGCTGGCAGACAGTGAGAGAGAGAAGTTTTTAAGGTTAGGACAGAATATTTACTTCCCTTGGGCAGTGCTGTATTTTCCACTAATGCTGAACTACACTTAAGCTTGTCATCTCCAGAGGTTGACTGGGATGTTCTCAGGCCCAAGACTGTAGGAAGCTTTGCAGGAGGTGCTGAAAGACTTTAAACCCCATTGACGTCATTGCTTATTGATGGCTTTCAGCACTTTTGGAAGGTGGGTATGGGAGGGGTGGCAGAATCACACGCCAACATATTAAATTTTCCTGACACAATAAAAACCTATAATCGCGGCAGATTGAATTCAAACCTTAAATCTAAACAAGAAAAAAATTAGTTTTGCCTGTTTCTGCCAGAAATAAGTAGCAAACTGTACGTAAATCACATTGTTTATACCACTTAGTCTATGTGCAATGAAAACAGGAACAGCTGTTCCTTGACTGTTCTGTTTGTAACAAATGTGCAGTGCTAGCTGTTATAATAGCAAAGTTTACAAGATCTGCCACCCATTCCCTTACGTTCTGTTTTGGTTGGCATTTATAAAGTCAGTTATTAATGCTCATTCCAGTTTAAAAAATGCCATAAAAAGAAAGAAAACCAACCCTGAAACCCCAAACCCTTATGTGTATATTTTTTCCTCCTGAAAGTGTGAAAAACCCCCTCATATCAGCCAAAAAAATATTTCACTAGATATATAAAGTCTCCAGGCATCAGGTAAGATAGCTTGTGCATTACATATTACAGGACAAATCCTGACTCCATTGACAGCAACGATGTATTTTTCATTGATTTGAACAGGACTGGAATTCAAGAAGGTCAGAACGGGACTGGAATGAGTTCTCTGGGTAAGCAACACAAACATCTGTCAGCAAACATCTCTTACAGTCTCTTATATAAGTTTATTAAGCCTCATCTTGAAATCAGTTAAAGTTCTTGCCAGCAAGGTTCTTCTGAGGACCACACGTGTCTGACACATGGGAATCTGCTTCTCATTTCCAGCCTAAATGCACTGAAAATAGCTGATACCTATTTGATCTTATAGCTTGTACTTTAATAGCTCTTCTTCCTATTCAGCTCTTTTTTATTTCTAAACTGAAGAAGCCAAGCCCTTCTTTTTTTCAGTGTTCTCCAATAGAACAGACCCTAAATTCCTGTGATCCTTTTAGTGGTCCTTTGCCCCCTTCCAGTTTGAATTCATCTTTTTTGCAACAAAAGTGACTTTAAATTTACCATTATACCCAGGTAAGGTCTCAACAATATTTTGTACAGCGACTGCCAAACATCTCCCTGTTTGTAGATATGTCTTGGCTTAGATGGCCAGGATGACATTTACACACTCCTTTGCCATGGTACCCTGGTCCTCCACAGACATCTAGTAACAGACCAAAAAAGGAGGGTTTTTTATATTACATAATTTGCAAATGAAATGTATTCATGATAGTTATATTCATATGCTCCTGCACTGACACTGTTAACTTCGATAGCTCGCTCTCACCCGGCTCAACCTCTCAGTGTGATTTTAAAGGACAATCTCTCTCTTTTCAGTTGAAGCTCTCACCATTAGTTTCTAAAGGTATGGCAATAATATACATGATTTTCACATCCAAGGTAATACTGTCTGCAATTAAATTTAATTGTATGGCCTTATGGTCTTCTAGTATCATATTCCAAGATTTCTCTTTTATTGCCAGTGTTGACCTGCACATTTTTAAACTCTTGGCTTTGATCCCAAGGGTAGAGACTTGGTACATTAACACCGTAGCTCCACGTTAGATTTGGAATAGCTCCAAGAGCAAGTGATAAAATATACTGCCTATTACTCTTTAGCTTTGGTTACATTTTTAACATATAAAATAAGTAATTTGAGTGCAAGAAAGGCATTCAAGTCTTGTTGTCAAGCTAAACAAATAAAAGAAGAAAGAAAATGCAGCAGCTCCTAGCACTGTACAAAGATATTTAAGCTTTCTAATACCTTAACTCCTGACATTAAAGCGTGTGGGCAATTTCAACATTGGCAAACTCAGTACAAGTACAGAGAGGACAGAGGCTGCTACACATCTTACCAGAGGATCTAACGGACCCCAGAGCTGTGCTCGATCAAGCGCTGCTCAGATGGGCGCCAACAAACAGGCCTGGTCCTGGAGAACCGGCAGCCCAGCGCACACCATGGCCGTGGGCACGCTGCAGGCGGATCTCAGCTTCAACGACGCCCAAGCCCTTGCTAACCACAGGCCACCTCATCATTCACTACGGCAGCCGCCTTCAGTCCATCACAGCTCGGTGGGTGAAGGCCTCCCTGAGGAAATCGAAGGAATTCGGCTGGAACAGAAAGCATCTCGCCTGCAGCTGGGGAGGGCAGATGGAAAACCCAGCTGGGCTGTGCTGCCCCTGTTCGGCCGGTGGCCTTGGTGTAGGTTGTAAGACAGCACTGCCATGGCCAAAGTTCGGCAAAAGCCACCCCCTCCCCACAAAATAACCAAACACGACAATAAAGAGGAAGGAAAAATAAACAGAAAAGAAAAAAAAAGGAAAGAAAAAAGACAGAACAGCCCCCCTCCCCCCAAAAATAAACAAAACACGACAATAAAGAGGAATGAAAAATAAACAGAAAAAAAAAAAAAGGAAAGAAAAAAGACAGTAAAACACACCCCTCGCCCGAAACTACATTTCCCAGGTGCCTCCGCCCTCACCGGCTTCCTGCCCCTCACATGACAGCGCCCTGGCCGCGCCATGGCGGAAGCTGAG
>NW_009925334.1:18894-33426 GCF_000696875.1 Nestor notabilis | reverse complement strand
CGGGCTGCGCGGCGCTGGCGTGTGCGGTGTGTTGTGCGTGCGGAGCGGTGTGGGGCTGCGCTCCTGGAGCGCACCCAACTTCGGGAAATGCGCGGAACCAGGGGCTCGCTGCCCGAGCTGTGTGCGCCTTAGAGGTGTCAAAGGAAACGCAGATCACGGATTTATATATAGAGGTGTCGCGCTATAAATAATAGTCCCGATAATAAAATGTAAAACTTCCGAAGTCGCCGCACTTTCCTCAGTGCGCGCTCGGGCTCCGCGGCGCTGGGCACGGCGTTATCTGCAGCCCGCTTGGTTTCGCTTTCAAACAAAGCTGTAGTGTTCGGGTCGCGGAGCTGCGCGGGGTCAGTCCGCGGGGCGATGTGCTTCCTACAGAACCGGCTTTTGACAACGTGCGGTGGGCGTTCTGTGTGGTTCGGGCTCGGTGACAGCTCAGCAGTGTGGATGTACCTCTGTGTTGATGCCTTCGGGAGTCAAAAGTTACTAAAATAAACTTCTTTGGATAAACAAATACAGTGGCTTCACTTATACTTCTACCTTTGTACGTATATTTACATGTTTTAAGTTCCCGATGCTAGTAAATATGAGCAGAGCACACCTGCAGCTGGGGGGATAGAAAAGTGTGTTTCTAAATATGCTGGTCAGTATCTTTAACGTGCTCAGTGTATGTGAGTGTGCTCAGGAGTTGTCTCTAAATTAAACTGGAAGTTTAGGTTTAAAGCTGAAGCTCTTGTCTCTAAATTAAACTGGAAGTTTAGGTTTAAAGCTGAAGCTCTTGAACTGACGCAGTGATAAAATTAAACTGGAAGTTTAGGTTTAAAGCTGAAGCTCTTGAACTGACGCAGTGATAAGTCGGGGTATTGGCGAGGAGTTGGTGATTGTGGAGGGGTGAGAAGTGCAGAACAGAGACACATCAGTCAACGCAAACAGGAGCCCCCAACGCTGCCTTTAAGCACACCCTGATGTGTGCTGTGCCCGGTCGCTGTCCCTGTGGGTCTGGGCTGCTGCTGTGAGCACAGGAGTTTGGGGAGCTTTTAATGATACCCTGGGGGGCTCCTGCTGAACCAGGAACTCCTGGCCTCGAATTCTTCCTTTTTGGAAAGAATAAATGCTAAAATTGTGTGTTCCTCTTGGTCCCCCACTGGTTAAAAATACTCATGCCTGGATTTAGTGCATTGAGATGATACTTGAAAGGTTGGGCAGAGGGTAAGAGTCTTGTTCAACATTCAGCATTAGCTTGATTGCAATATTGTTGTCCCTGCCAATGTAGTGCTCCCCACTCAGACAGTAGCTGCTCCAGTGAAGGTGCTTCAGTGACCTGTGCATGCAGAGTTTAAATGAAGAAAGATGTGAAGTGTCTGAGGTGTGTTCTCAAAACTGAGTCTGGAGTGTTAGTTCTGTTATCTTCAAATAAAAACTAGAATCTGTTGCTTCTGGAATTAAGAATTCTGTCACTTTAAGCACTGAGTGGCTGTCAAAACCCCTTAGTTCTTGTCACTTTAAAAATACTCAGGAGAAAAGCACAGTCTGATGTTGCAGGTCAGTAAGCGGCTGGCCCTGCTCCTCGCTGCCTCTGAAGGGGCTCCTTCGTCAGTCTCTGCTTTGTAGCTGATTGTTTCTCTGCACTGTTGTACCTGCTCTGGGTGCGGTGACTTAAACCACAGTTCTTAATAATCTTGCTAAATGGCTCTTTCCTGAGTTAAGAACCGTGTGTCGAAAACTTCATCCTTCAGTCATCTCCTAACCTGGTGGGTTGTCTGACAGTGGTTCTTGGTGTCCACAAACCATGGGACCCAGCCTGGCGGCCCAGAGGGTGTCGCTGGCTGGGCTGAGGCAGTCGCACAGGTAGAGCAGCCTGTCCCGCTGCAGGCGGGGGGCACATCTTTTAACGGGGACAAGTTCTGTTCAGTGTTTGCTGCTTCACTTGGGGCATTGTGCAGTGGGCTGTGGGTGTCCAGCCGAGCCCTGCTGCACTCCTGCAACCTCGCTCCTCCTCCCTGGAGTAATTTAGGAGCCCGATCGCTCTTGTTGACAGCACAAACAGCTCAGGAGCCCAATCCCTGGGCAGCAGGCAGTGCTGTGGTGAGCTCTCACCTTTCAAAGGCTTAATTACTTTACAAAATATATTACTCTGTCTGCTTTGAGCTATCAGGTGCTCTCAGCACAGAGCTGCACCTTGCTAAATAAGTGAACAAAGAGCGTTTTGCATCTCGCTGTTGGTGATTGTTTCTCTTTAATCCTGGTTGCTCCTTGTTTGCTAATTTGCAAAATTCATTAATCCGCAGTGGGTTTCCCGTGAAGTGTCTGGCGGTTTTGTTCTGGGTGTTGGTTTTGTTGTTTTGTTTTAAATTGCCACATTATTCTCCAGTAACAGCTCAGATCGCCGCTGTAAGGGGTAGAGCTGTGGGAACTGGGAAGGAGCCGTTGTGTGCTGTGCTGCTCAGTGAGCTGTCGGGACGCTCTGGAAGGATGTGTGTGTGCGTCTTGAGCTGTTCATTGCACAGCATCTTACTGTGACATTGGTGTGGTTTTGTCAAGCATTGGTGCTTGTTGGAGGTGAACCACTTTTTGGAGCATGCTCTTTAACCCACTTGTTGCTAGAGCCAACATTGGGAGGGTTTAAATTCTGGGAAGTAGTGTGGGAATTCACCAAAATGTGCTTTTTCCACTAGTCCTTGTTCTTCCTCCCATTCTTCCTGATAAGATACTGACTGAAGAAACACTAGCCTTTATTTTGGGTTCCTTTTGAGCCTTCCCAGACCTGTCTCTTTCCAGCTTGAGTCTGATAAGAAGATATCATCACGTCTGGAAGTATTTCAGCAACGTGGATAACCCGGGCAGAGAGAGGTCTCATTCCTTTGCTGAGTCCAGGGTGGGCATTCTCCTCGCCACCAGCAGTGCAGCAGGTGTAGCACACACAACCGGAGGTGACAGCTCTGTGCATGAGGAGCAGTCTGGAACAAGATGCCCTGGCTGAACTGATTCCTTTTGGCTTCAGATTTGAGATTTAGACTCGGTTCGGACTGATGCTAGTCTGCTTCAGGAGTGATCCTGTTTGCTCCTCTCTTACTTTTAAAAAGAGAGAGGCAGAAAAGGATTGCCATTTTCCTTCCCAGCTTTGGGAGCTGTTCCACTCCCAAACACTCGGAGCACGTGTCAGTGATACGCAGATAACCCTGCAGAGGACTTGGTGCTGGCACAGACGAGCAGAGATGCGCTTTGTGTGACCAACTCACCTGTTGTAACCAAACCCATTGAAGAAAATGCACGATTTTCCTCATGTAACTTTGCTTTTTTACTGCTCAGCTTGTCCTTGTGTCACACTACAGAGGGTGCCTAGTTGGGGATCACTCTCACAACCTGCAATGTGGCCATGCCAAGATGAATCTGTTCCCTAACACTGCGCTGGTCAGTAGGTTTGGCTGTAAGCAAGTTGGTGCAAGCAGTGTTGGTGTGCATGGGGTGAGTGGTGGGCATGGCTGGGTGGCTGCTGCAGCCTAATGAGCTGCTCCTGCTTTGGCCAAGCTGCAGTAATGAACTCGACGGGTGAATATCCTTACCCTGCCCATTCCCAGGTACCTGGTTACTGTGGCTCAGTTAACAAGTGCTGTATTTGTGCCATGGTGCTTCAGTCACTTTCATGTCATTGTTCATCGCCATAAACTGTCCTGATTGTCAGATATTGATTTAGGAGCCTTTGCATGGGCAAGCTGCAGTGCCGTAGCTGTGAACTTGGGGAATGATGTAAAGCGGTGTCAGTTCATCTGTTCCTCCTACACTTGTAATGCTTCCTGTCCTAAAACCAATCTAGCCTTGTTCAAAATAGTAATTTTAATCATTTAAATACGTAAAAATAAACATTAAATAGGAGAAGGTGTCGCAGCACAAGTGTGCAAGGAGGGTAGTGATGGGGGACGGTGGTTTCTGTGATGAATCACTGGTGGTTCTGCTCTGTACAGTGGAATGCTGCTATCAAGTTAATGCATGGATCTGTGCCTGGTTTCTAAAGTCTGCTTTCTCTGTCCGTGTGCTCAGGGAGCTGCCCCTGAGGCAGCACTTGTATCTGTAGCACTTGTAAATGGTATTAATAATGCTGATACATGGCTGTGTAGTGCTGGTGGTGCGAGGGGGAGTTGTAGTGCAGGTTATTAGGTCACGGAGCAGCAGACAATCCTTTAACTAGGTGATACATAGGGATTGGATGCTCTTTGCAGGACTCTGTGTTTTATGCTTTTGTCCCTAGCTTCATTAAGAGAGGGTAATCTTCCTGTCACATGCAGCCTTTTAAATTCAATTGGAAGTGGAACTGGCTATATCTAAGCCCCCTCCCTACCAGGTGTCATGAAGGACCTTGGGGTGCTGTGATTTATCTTTCAGGAAGTGCTGCAGTCTGGGCAGAGGGACGAAGCACGTTTGGCTTTGCTGTTCCTTCAGATGGGAAATAGTGTTGTACCTGGTAAAGAACAGGGAAGGTTTTTCAGAAACCCAAGTTTTACGGTATTCGAACACCTCATCGGGTTCTGCTCTTCTGTAGCTGCCCTCGTGGTAGAGCAGGAGCTTGGCCATACTCTGCCAGCAGGGAAGTGCTCGAGCTCACGTGCTTCTGCTTTTGCTGTTTCTTCAAGCTGCTTTGTGTCCAATGATCTCTTTTTTGGAAATCAAAGTGCAGAAAAAGAATAATTATAAAGCCCATTGTGGAAAGACTGTGTCATTTATTCACTATATGCTGAACCAAACTGAGTGAGTTTGAGCGTTTTTCTTGCACTGTAAAAGTGCACATAGCACCATATGCTGATTAAAAAGGGAAGGGCAGCCGCTTTTCCAGAACACACATGTTTGACTGTGCAGATCACATCCTTTAGAAAGCAGAAAAAGAGCCTGTGAGGTTGTAGACGTACAATAATCCCATCGGGAGTGCGGGTGTTGCCACGCTCTGCTCAATGGGTGTACCTGCCTGCTGCTGTTGTGCACGTATCCTCTGAAACCTGGGTCTGAGCCAGGGAATGGGGCTTGGTTTGGGACTGGTTCTGGTTTGCTGTAAATAATTGAGCTGACACATGGTTTGCTGACCTGAAACTGGCAACAGCCATTCCTGGAGTCCCAGGATGGAGCAGCAGCAGCAGTGTCATTTGCTCTGCAAGTCGTGCTTTGGAGAAGGTGGGCTGGGAAGTGGTAGAGAGCATTAGAGGGCAGAGCCTGGAGTGAGGTGGGTTCTGGTACTGACTTGCACTGTGGATTTTAGCTCTTCTTTGTCCAACCTTTCCCTCTTGCCACCTTGGCCCTCTCTCCTGGCCTGGCCTGCAGGATGCTGATAAAGGGTGGCTGTGGTTCAACCCAAGCGAGCAAATGGATCTGTAGTTCTGGTTGGTCTCAAAGTATAGATTTGAATGCACAAGCAAGGGTGAGCAGAAGTGGAACAGCAGATCCTGTCCGTCTGAAGTTTAAAGTGGTAATAATACCAGAAACATTGGAAGGTGGAATAACAAAGGCAGCATCCAGCAGACAGCACTTCTGCCAGGGCTGAGTCTGCGGAATTGGCCAGTCTGAAGAGGTTGTGACTGAGTCTGGAGAGTCTCTTGCTGTGCCCATCAGCAAGGTTTGAATTTGGGATCACTGAACCTTTATCCCCTCCTTGGCCAGCTTCTGTGCAAACATAGAGATCCCTCTCCTTGACTAGCTTGTGATTTCTTTCTGTGGTGGCTTAGGAATGTGATGGAAGACCTCAAGATCTCCACGCTCTTGCACGTCTTCTGCTTGTATAATGGAACTTCTCTAGCTAGGACATGTTCTGCAGCAGTCCTGCAGTGAGGAATGTCTCTTCAGAGCTGGGCAGCATTGACTAGATCAGCATCATAGCCATTGTCACTGCAGCCCTGTGATTGGCCTGAACACACTCTCCAGCCCCAGATGTCCAACACTTGTTCTCATTTTCTCTCCCAAACAGACAGCCAGAGAAAGGGTTGACCCAGATAGAGGGACCAGAAGGTGTGGAGAGCTTGAGTTTGTTCCTGGCTTGGCCTAAACCTTGCTTAGAAGGGGACTTATCTGGATTGACCAATTTGTGGTATCTTGTAGGTGATTCTCTGCAGATCCCTCTGTGGTGAGGTGCTGAGCCACAGACTCTGCAGCTCATCAAGAGGGGAAGGTTGCTCAGCACTTTGCAGCATGGGGTTTGAAGTGGTTACTGAATCACAGAGGGCTGAGTTGTGTCTCTGGTGTGGTTTATACTGTGCTTCCCATGTGCCTTCAGCCACGTTCCTGCCTCCCCTCGATCCCCTGCTCCCCATCCTGCTCCTTTTAAGTATGGTTGTGTGGCCATGTGCCAACACCTTCCCAGCGCTTCCTTTTTGCTTAATGTGCAAGGCTGCAGGGCACCTGCTGCTCATGGGTGTTTGGGCACTGCAGTAACCCCTGCAAGTGCCAGATACTGCCAAATAAACAAGTATTGAGTGTGTTGCAGTGCACTGGGTAAGAGAGCACATGCTGTGAAGCAGGTTCACCTTCTCTGCTGTCTCTGGCTGCCGTCTGGCTTCTCTCTGGCTTCCCCTGATGGTGAGGTGGTGTGGGCTCAACCCTGTGGGTCATGCGAGGTAACTTCAGTGTATCTCCACCTTTCCCCTCTAGGAAGAAATGGCACGAGCAGACTCTGCCCAGGCATGTGATTATACCAAACACTTTCCTTTCCGTGCCAAATCTCTGCTATAAAATGAAGACTCAAACAGCCCCACACTCTTTTGTCTTCCCCGTTGCTATAAAGGTGTGACTCTTGTGAGAGTCACGACCCGGCATTTCCCTGGGAAGCCCCTGCCCATTCCCACCCTGTGGTTTGCCTCCCCAAGGTGTTGATGTCCAAGCCACCAGCTGCTCAGTGCACTCTGAAAGCTGCTCACAGATGCTTATTTCCACCACTACAGCTGAGTGTGTGCTCACTGCAGGTCACCCAGTTAATTTCTGCAGCACTTCTGGAGCCTTTCTGAAGTGCTCTTCACTTCAATACAGAAATCTCAGTCCAGTCCTTGCTGCAGAGTCAGGTCTCAAAGCTGAGACTCCTCCAGTCAGGACCCCAGCCCAGAGTAAAGCTCTTTCACCACTCGCACTTTGCTTCCTCCTGCAGCCTTGTTAACAAAACTGCAATGGCTTTTACAGTCAAGATAAAGTGACTTTTGGGTACCCCTGAGTTTGAAGGCATGATGTGAGACATCTTAAAGCAGCACAATTTGTAGGGAGCACTGACTATGTGTCAGAACTGAAGGCCCTCGAAATTACTAGTTAGTTCTGGCTGATTCTGCTGGTTAGGAACCCACAGGCTTCTTCCTGAGGAAGCACCTCCTATTAATAGCTGAGGAGAGGTGGAGGCTGGGAAGCCCATCTGCATAATCTGATGAGCATTAAACTAACCAAGGCAAAAGCCAAGGAACTGACTTAATCTGCTGTGATCTTTTCCCCTCCCTCACGTGGAGGTAAGTTAAGGACACAACTCTGAGGCTCAGGGTGTTACTGGGGGTGTGCTCAAAATAACATGTATGAAAAACAAATCTCTATGTGGAATCGATGATTTGGGAGGCAACAAGGGCAGAGCTGCAGTGTGCTGTAGGGGCACTTACAAGCCAAATTCCCACTTGCTGCAGTGAAGCCAAGTGCAAATGCTTCATCCCCAAGGCTTGAGGTGGTGACATACTGTGTGCAGCATGTGTGCGTCTGCCAGGGCAGTGCTGGCTGGCAGAGCAACTCCTCTGTCCTCAAGTCCTGGTCTCAAATCACAGATCCCTTGAGCCTGAAGAGCTGACATGGAGCTGGTAGGTGGCGAGAGCTGCCCGAGGTTCAGCTCCTGTCTGGGGCTGGAGGGAAAGGAAGGCAGAACAGGAGGAGCTCCGGTGAGGAGCCTGTGCAGGGAGCAGTGCGTGATGCAGCAGCGGGAAGGTGCCTGCTTCAGCCCCGCTGGCTCCCTGTGTCCTGCCTGGCTGCTGGCTCCATCCTGCTGTCACCAAGTGCTGCTCCGCGGGGCTCAGGGCTCGGCTCTGCCACAGGTCACCACCACGGTGTGAAGCATGAGTTGTGAGCACCAGCTCTGCGAGGTAGGAACAGGGTCCTGCAGTGTGTCTGCAGTGCCAAGTAGTGAGGGGCCGTGGTCTCTGCACAGCCTCTGTGTGCTACTGTAATGTAAATAATAACGCGGAGATAAAGCTGAGGTCAAGGAACGTCTCTTAAACTTGATAATTTTCCCTGATGGGAAGATTTATGTTGCCGCTTGGGCTGGAGCTGTGCCAGTTCTTGGTCAGTGTCCAAGTAACCATACAGCAATACCGTACAGCAGTACCATGCCGATGGGAAAGGAGCTGTTGGGCTCATGTGCTAACGTGGAACTTGCTACCTTCTGATGCCGCAGTCACCACAAACGCAGCCTGCCCTGCAGGAGCAGCACCAGGGAGGGAGCTGCCGCTCAGTGCTGGGCACTGCCCAAGGAAGCGGCAGACCGACAGCGAGCAGCAGCTTGCTGGCACAGCACCCTGCTCCCGGGGCTCCAGAGCTGCCCTGGGATTCGTCTCCCCCACTGCAGACAGGCTGGGCTGCATCAGCTGGGTTCTGCTGCCAGCACAGGGAGTTATCCGCATGCTCGCCCTGCGCCAAGTGTCTCTGCACTGACTGACCCGTGTGAGCAACTCGGTGAAGGAAAAACCCCACATCCTTCCAGCCTCGCTGGGTTCTCGGGGCCTGGCTTGGCTGAGGGATGTGCCAGCCCCCACAGCTCTGCTGGATTCCATGCTGAGGTTGCAGCTTAGCTCAAAAGGGCAGTCTGAAACTCCAGAGAAGCAAGATTTATTTGGGAGTTTGGGTTTTGCTTTTAATTATCCTCCCAGACTGGGATGAGTAAGAAGAGCAGAAATGCACAGCGTGGAAGCAGTGTACACTCGTCATGTGGGACAGCAAAAGGCTGTACTTGAAACTGTGTTATCAAAACTGCACACGTGCAGCCAGAAAAATCAAGAACAGCTTCTTGAACATGAACGTGACAGGTCTGAGGAACAGGGGAAGCAGTAACCTAAGAATTAAAGAAGTCTTTACTCCAGGGCTATAAAGCCCAACCTTAGGCCCTTGCTGAAAGGTGCACATGGTGTGTGTGCCAGGGCTGGCTTTGGCAGCCTTCGTTCCAGGCTTGTGCAGTACCTGTTCAGTGCTGTCCTGGTTCACAGCCAGGCTCCCTTATAGTTCCCATAATGACCGTCACCAGTGCTGTTCCTGCAGATGAAGCGCCTCGCCTAGAACTGCGTGGTTTAGTTCTACCTTTTGTAGCTACAGGCAATCTGTGTAAGCTGCCTGGGTTTGTGTGGGTCCACTCAAGCGCTGGGTTGGATGTGACGGGCAGCCGGGATTTCAGATGGTTGTGCCTCTTTCCTCCTGTCATACGTCAGGGCTTAAACTTAGGCAGAGCCAATGCAGCGAGGTTTACATGGGGCTGCAAGCTGTGGGTTTGCTACCTTGGATCAGCATGTTCATGGGTGTCTGCATTACGTCCTGACTGTATTCCTTAACCGTATTCTACTGCTACCTGTGTTTTCTTTGCACAAAGATGCTCTATGAGCCGAATAATTGATCCTGTGAAGCTTGCTAGTTCTCTGCAGGCTTTGAATTTGGGGATTGCTGTTCCACTGTGCCTGGGGTCTTGAACTGTGGCCATCATCAGTATGGTGTGTTACAGGGAACAAAGCAGCCTGAGTAAAGAGCCTGAGTTCAAACACTACCAGCAGCAGAAGTGTCTTACCATGCCTACTTCAGTACGTATCTGTACTTACACATTGTCGTCTCCTCTCGTTTGATCTAGGTTGTATGGTTGGGCCCTGGAAATGGGATGTCAGTCCCGCTCAGGGAGCATAAAGGAAGAAGGAAGGTTTCCCAGTTGCTGCCGCTGTGACAGCGAGTGAGAGCCAGCGCAGGAAGATGTCTGTGGTCACGGCCGCGGTCCCGGCTCCGCAGGGCCCCGTCAACCCGCCGCCTCCGGAGGTCACTAATCCCAACAAGCCCGGCAGGAAGACCAACCAACTGCAATATATGCAGAACGTGGTGGTAAAGACCTTGTGGAAGCATCAGTTTGCTTGGCCTTTCTACCAACCTGTTGATGCAATTAAATTGAATTTGCCGGTACGTACCGATAATCTTCTGCTTGGCATCCTGCTCTTGGACAGCTTTCTGATGGGGAGACCAGTCTTCTGGTTAGGTTGGATTTGGGCATCAAATGCTTTAAGATTCACTGAATTAGAAGCTCTTTCAGAGCTGGAGAGGTGCAGGTCTCTGAAGGAGAAAACTGTTTCACTTAAACCAGCACCTCCTGTGCACCCTCCCGTAAGCTCAGCCCAGCAGCCCACTGCAGACTCACTCCAACTGCTTTGAGTGAAAGGGTTGCATGTTGGGGAGCATGTTTTGGGATGTAAGGTCAGGAGAGCTCCAGTTACCACAAGTTATAACCCAATTCTATGGACTGGACCGGGAGCCTTTTGACCTCTGTAACGCTATTGCTGGGTGCTATTTAAAGTGCTAGCCAAAAGAGTAAAACGCTTCACACCTGCAGAATACTTCCTTAGGTCTGTGCTCATTCGTCTTCTCTTTGTGGAGTTAGTTTCTCAGTGAGGCATTTTGAGGTGGTTTTAGGGCAGGTTACCAGAAAATTGAGGGGAGTCAGTTGGAAGAAGTTTTCCATGCGTGACCTGAGTGTGCACCAGCCCAGCAGCCAGCAGGATTGCCTCTCCTGCCCTGGCGTGCCTTGCCTGGAAATACCAGTGCCTCAAATCACGCTTGAGGGTTGGGCTCAGTGGCCAGTGGCTGTGTGTGCGCTGCTCCTCTCCAGCATCAGAAAATGACAGAGTACAGCCTTGCACGCCTGGAGCACCTCAGGCCAATCACAGCATCTGTGTGTGCTTGAGACCAGCCCAGAGAGAAACTGGGTTAACGTGTGGAAGCCTTTTAAGTGCTAAAATGCCCTTAAAAGAGAGACTGAAACTTTTAGCACAGTCTGAAGTGACACTGACAGCCTCTTAAAGGGTGGTCACAGCACAGGCAGCTTCCAGGCAGAGTTGCTCAGGACGTGTGCTTTCCTCACACGTGACTCCTAGTGCCTCCTCAGCCCAGCTGTCCTTAGTAAAGGCAGGTAACGTCCAGGTAGCCATCTGTGTGTGTGCTTGTGCCATATACTGCGGGAGACTGGTGCTTCGTAGTCAAGTTCATAATAAAGATAGCTTAAAAAGCTCCAAATTAGGAAATAAATGAAAGCAGAGATGATATTTACAACTTGCACAAAACCTTGGGGATGGGGGATGAGCAGAAAGCTGGGGCTGTAGAGGGAGGTGTGAGCACCATTCCATGTATCAGGAGATGTAAATAATGTCCTTCCTGCTTCTCCAACAGGATTATCACAAAATCATAAAAAACCCCATGGACATGGGGACGATCAAGAAGCGCCTGGAACACAACTACTACTGGAGTGCCAGTGAATGTATGCAGGATTTCAACACCATGTTTACAAACTGTTACATTTACAACAAGGTAAAGAGCCCAGACAAGCCTTTAGCTGGGGCACTGCCTGGAAAAGACCCACCTACAACTGGAGTGTGCTGGCTCTGCTGTGCACTTGCAAGAGTTTGAAATGCCACTAATTGCAAGCACATTACTTGAAATACACAAAGCTCTCTTTGTGCTGTGGCTTTCTTCCCCCAGACTAGTTAAAAGGGCAAATGTGCCTTTTAATTCTAGGTAGATCTCTGTTCTGGGGTTATGCAGCAAGTTTTTACTCCTTTTATTTTCAGTTAGGAGTTGTTTAAGATGAGCTATGGTTTAGGCAGCGCTTTGCGGGTGCTCTGTGATGTCAGTGCTATGTGTTACTCGGGCTGTCTACCAGTAAATAGTATCTTAGCAGCAGAGAGCAGGTCAGGAAGTGTAACTCTGTTCTCTGCCTGTGTCTTGTCCATACTTGCACACCTTTAGATGGGTTGTTATTTGTGGTTTGGCTTGCTTGCTGTTTTGTTAGGTTGTTAAAAGCCTCTGCGCTTTGTATTTGTATTTTCTACAGTGGTTTGTCATCGCTGACCTATGCTGAGAACAAGCTAAAGTAAATTAATTAACTTGAGCCACAGCGTGAGTGCTCACGCTCCTGTCCTGACCCTGCTGGCAGCGGGGGGACAGCTTGTCTGTTCCAGTTTGATGCTCCACGCTGTGGCGCAGGATGCTGGTTACCCGGCTCCTGGAAGTCCTGATAACTTTCTGGATGTGGTGTTCTTAAAGGCCGTAATTACTGCATGCGAGGCCAGAGTAGAAGAGCAGGAGGGCAGCATGCAAGGAGGGAGAGGAGCTGTTGTGTTTATTGTCAGAGCTGAGATACCATCGTTTATTTGGAGGGCAGTTCCTTGGGGATTTCAAAGCCGAATCTTGAACCTCAGTGCTTCTGGTATGTGATGATACAGCATGGGCTTGTACTCTTCTCTCTGCAGCCCACAGATGACATCGTCCTCATGGCCCAAGCCCTGGAGAAGATCTTCCTGCAGAAAGTTGCCCAGATGCCTCAGGAGGAGGTTGAGTTGTTACCCCCGGTCCCTAAAGGCAAAGGTCGCAAGCCGTCAGCGGGCACACAGGGTGCAGGTACTGACCCAGTGCAGTGACATTGACCCTTATGAGCCTGTTGCTGGGGCCTGAGCCACTTCCAGCTGCCTGGTTTGCAGGTGGGGAAGGGACACAGAAGGAGCCTGTATTCTAATGGTTAAAGCAGTGGTTCACCCAATCTTCCAGGGCTCGATGTCTTAAGGCCACTCTGCCTTTGTCATACAAGCACCTTGCCATCCATCACCTACCCATCGACACAGAGCTTGTGTGCAAAGAATAAACCAAGGAAAGAAGAGGCAAGGTAGTTAAATATGCTGGTCTGCCATGAATGACAGACCGTGATGTAGAATGCCTGCATAGACCTGGGTTTATAGCTCACCTGAGGTCCTGGCAGAAGCCTGGCACAGCAGAGACTCACACTCCAATCTTGCTCATCCCCCAAACCCCATGTAACATGTTTCTTCTGTGCACATGGTTGCAAAAGCATAGAATGAAGTTTGATCAATAGAAGGGAGGGATTTATTAAGCCACTGCAAAAGGCTGTCTAGACCATTGCGTATCAGTAGGAATTGTGTTCAGCTTACCTAGAGTTGACTTTAAATGGATTTGGGACTAAACTGTCTGTAAGCACAATAAAACCATTCATACAGGAGTTCGTGTGGGCTGAATTAAACTGTTGTAACTTCTTTTCTGTAAACAAGGTCTGATTGTTGCTCTGGGAAAGTCAAATGTTCCTCTTTACTTTCCCACATCTCAGGTGCCAAATGGAGCTACAACTTCATCCAAGCTCAAAGAAATTTGTGTCTTTTCAGCATCCTTTGATAAAAGCTGCTGTAAAAACATAGAAGAGTATTGCTACTTTGGTTATTAGTTACTATGTTTGTTCCCCCTTAACTTTACACTAGTAGGCAGTTCTTCAACAGTGCAGGTCTAGTGTAAGAGACTTGCCTGGCTATGGGGAGGCTTAAGCTCTACTCCCAGCTCTGTTTCTTTTGTTGTATAACTTGTGGCAAATCTGAAGTGCTTTGGCCTCTTGGGTATTCAGGTGGCAATAGGGGAGTGGCTGTTGCCATTTGTCATGCACAGTAAAAACACTCCTGGATCGAGGTCTGTGTGGGACAGCAGCTGCCCAAAACAACCATCTCCCTATGGAATGGAGCTCTCCTTGAGCTCCTGCTCCTCTGCTGAGAGCCATGAGAGGGGTGAAGACTGTCCCAGAGCAACACACACACCCCATGTGCAGAGCTTGAAGTATTTTGCTTGCATGTGGCTGGCCTAAAGCTCACGGTACGAGGACTTAGGTCAGTGATTTCTTATGTTCTTGTTGACCCCTGGGTAATGGCATCAAGCAAATCACACAGTGTCCTTTGTGCTCCCTGGTGGCCCTGGCCTGGGAGCTTGTTGCCAAGCCTATGACTGAACAGTCCAGCAGCACCAGATTCACTTTGTCCCCGGTGTCTTGCTGGCACTTGTCCCCATCAGTACGTTGCAGTGCGTTTTCCCTTTGTCGTTGAAAGGAGCGCCGCAAGCCCTGGCCGTTGGCATCAAGCAAATCACACAGTGTCCTTTGTGCTCCCTGGTGGCCCTGGCCTGGGAGCTTGTTGCCAAGCCTATGACTGAACAGTCCAGCAGCACCAGATTCACTTTGTCCCCGGTGTCTTGCTGGCACTTGTCCCCATCAGTACGTTGCAGTGCGTTTTCCCTTTGTCGTTGAAAGGAGCGCCGCAAGCCCTGGCCGTGTCCTCCGTGTCCCCGCCCAGCCGTGTCTCAGACGCCCGTCATTGCTGCCACCCCCGTGCCAACCATCACCGCTAATGTCCCGCCCGTCACTGCCCCTCCCGCCGCTGCCCCCCCTCCGCCTGCTGCTCCGATAATGCCCGTGGTGCCCCCGACGCCACCGGTGGTCAAGGTAAACGCGGAACTCGACCCCTTCCCCTTCCGAAGGCA
>NW_009925334.1:13554-18863 GCF_000696875.1 Nestor notabilis | reverse complement strand
GCTGCTAAAGCAGGGCTTTATCTCCATCCCCTCGCTCCTGGGTACGTGCGTTCCTCCGCACTTGACTCCTTGTCTCCGTTGTCCGTTTGGGATGTGCTCAGACAAGTGCTTGCTCTCGAGTTTGAGAGGGCTGAGAGAGGCTTGGCCAGTTCTACCTCACACAGCTGGGGTTAAGTCAAGCTGTAGTTACTCCAGGTTGGTTACAAGCTCTCATCTGACCATAGGCTCAGCCAGTGCTGATGCTCCATGAACCAGAGGCTCTTGGAGGCTCCCCCATTTGGCACCATATAGCCCAAAGCATCTCTTCCCAATGAAACTGAGCCCCTGATTTTACCAGGACTATTCCTTTAAGGTTTGCAGGCTCCAGCACTAGGAACATTCCCCTCTGCCATAAACCAGTTCAAGACGAGCCTGTCACTCCAGTTGGAGGAGACTGATGTTGCCTGCAGGTTTTGGGTGCATTAGTTCTGTCTTCCTTACTGAGTAATCTTCTGGGAGTTCTCATCGGTGTTTTTGCTATTTACTGTGTTAATTTATGGGTAAAGGAGAATATTGCTCTAAATAATTGGAATTTTCCTTGCAAGCTGTGTATTGCTTTAAAAAGATGAAAGCATAGCTGAGAGAAAGCTGGGGGTTTCTAGACTGGGGAGTTAACTGCACCCCTGTTGGTGCTCTCTAATGTGAGGCTGCATGGACCAGCAGGGCCACAGAATTGTTTTGCTCATTTAACCTTATAGTTTAGGAATTACCAGAAATACTGTAAGTCACATCTTGCAGCTAAGCTGTACTTCCTGAAGCCTGTTTCATGCTTCAGTTTCTGTCCAAATAACTTGCTTCTGAGAATCAGTTTAACTTTAAAACTCAAGAATGAACCCCAGAGTTCACCAAGTACACACTGCAAAACTAATCCTGCTGGGGATTTACTTAAGATTTCCCTAAGGAATGTTTTCCCCCTTTCTCTCCAGAGAAATAAATCCTTCCTGGGAGCACAAGGGCGAGCTGAGTGGACAGTCACATCTTGAATTCCTGTGAAGGTTTTATTTGCTTAAGGCAAAATCATTAAGTTCTTCTCTTGCCCATAACAAGCAGTCTACCTTAGCACGGCCACTACATGCGAGGGAGTGAGGGCTCACGGGTTTTTGGTGATTAATATGCTTTGGTTCAGAACTTAGAGCCTGATCCTGCCACTGGGGACTCAGACATGTGCTTAACTTACTGACACTTACTAAGTCCCGATGCATCAGCTGAGCTGCAGTAATCGACTGGGCGCACGCCTTTCCCTTGGCAAACACGAGGTAAGAGCCCCGGGGCTGAATCGCAGAAATAAATAGAGCTAACACGTTTTGCATCGTGTTTGGGGTTGGGTCGGAGACGTGCAGATGGCTGGTTACTGTGGCTCAGATGACGTGTGTCATAGTCACTGATGTGTGTGGAAGCCCCCAGTCCCA
This sequence comes from Nestor notabilis, assembly GCF_000696875.1. Classification (NCBI taxonomy): domain Eukaryota; kingdom Metazoa; phylum Chordata; class Aves; order Psittaciformes; family Psittacidae; genus Nestor; species Nestor notabilis. The sequence goes on along the minus strand of NW_009925334.1, from coordinate 17,415 downwards.
TCCATCCCAGTGCAGTCACTGTACCCTGTTGGAGGGCAGGCAGGTCCCAGACGGGGCTGAGCTGGGCCCTGCTCATGCCGTGTGTCCATGTCTCTTTCAGAAGAAGGGTGTGAAGCGGAAAGCAGACACGACCACCCCCACCACCTCGGCCATCACCGCCAGCCGGAGCGAGTCGCCCACAGCCCTCGCGGACCCCAAGCAGGCCAAAATCATCGCGCGCCGGGAGAGCGGCGGCCGGCCCATCAAACCACCAAAGAAGGACCTTGAGGATGGGGAGGTGCCCCAGCACGCCGGGAAGAAGGGCAAACTCTCCGAGCACCTCAAGTACTGTGACAGCATTCTCAAGGAGATGCTCTCGAAGAAGCACGCAGCCTACGCATGGCCCTTTTACAAGCCTGTCGATGCGGAGGCCTTGGAATTACATGACTATCATGATATTATCAAACACCCCATGGATCTCAGTACTGTTAAAGTACGTCCACATTTACCACCTCTTTTGCAGGGTGTCACAGCCCTCTGGGTGCAGAGGACTGGCTGCTTCTGGGGGAGGGGGAAGGGACATCTTATTTTCTGCCCTGCAAAGCAGACCATACGATGGCATCTCTTCTTTGTGGATAGCCCAGCTGCTTAAACCTGTGTCCTTGGGATTGTGTTGCACTCTGAGAAGAAGAGGTGCTGTGTTTCATAGGATTCGATTGATAGTCTCCCGTTTCCAGAAACTGCTGCTGCCTACTTGTTGGCATGATGTGTGGTCCAGATAGGCTTACGCTGAGCAATTCCAACCGCAACGTGATGATCACCTGGTACTCGGGGAGGGGAGGAGATAACATGATGCTTGTGTGGTTCGCACTTGGCCTTTCGAGAGCTTAGCTTAGTGTGGCCCGATACGCAGGGTGTTTTTCCCGGTAGACTGGGAGGTTTTCTGGATCCCTCCTAAATACCCATGAAGCAAAGCCATGTTTTTGTAGTTCCCATCTTCTGCTTGTGGGCCATTGGAGTCGGTGTTGGTGGAGGTGAGACTCTTCCGCATGCAGGAGGTGAAGGTATTGCTGTTGGCTTTGGCTAGTGTGCCAGGAGTGTTGTGCTGCCAGCGGAGCCAATGCCTGGCGTTACCTAAATGCACAGGTGACAAAAGGGCAGCTGTGCTTGTGATTCCTTTCATGTTCCTTGGCAAATCCTACATAGAACCTGGAAGCAGTGTGTCATGTGCTGATGTACCATTGCCATTCAGCCATGATGCTGTGTGCGTTCTTACTATGGCTGTGTTACTTTTAAGAGTATTTTAGTTGCGTTACTTAATGGTGAGAGAATAGTCATGGTCTGTGCATTGAGGATTAGGCCAGGAGTTACCAGTGTCTTGAGTTCTAATTGCTGTTCTGGTGCTGTGGTCCTGGGCAAGTTTCCCCATAGTTCTGTGCCATAGTTTTCCCAGTCATAAAATGGAGATGATTCTTAACCTACCTCACAGGGCTGTTGTGAGGACAGATATCTGGAAGGCACTAAGTACTACTTACTGATGGGGTTTGTTCAGAAAAGACAATCGCTGAGCTGGCAAAAGCATTGTAAGCGAGCTCTGGTGGAGCTGAGGCCATTCTCCTCCTGAGCTCCTGGTGCACAATGTGTAGAATCCTTGACTTGCAATGTAGCTGTGTTAAAGGCCTGCAGCAGTTTCCTGGCAGGAGAAGAGGGCAAGACAAAGGGTGAGTTTTGCTTCAGGCAAGAAGAGGGAGCCTCAAACACAGTGCTAAAAGCAGGAGGAAGGGCTAGGCTGAACATGGTAGTCTGCGAAGCTGAAGCAGTGGGCCCTGGCTCTTATGTTCTGCTGATAGAGGAAGGTCCCAGTGTTTTCTTGGGTAAGTTTTTCTATTTTTCTTGCTCTTGAGCGTGGATGAGGAAGGGAGAAGCTCCCCTTAGTTTTGGTACTGCAGTGTGCTCGCCATCCTGCTCGTTTTGGATGCTCAGTACTGAAGGCCTTTTAATCCTTGTGCATTGCTTTAATTGATGACTTGCTGTCAAGGTCTCTCTTTACTTTGCATTGAGTTGCTGCTCTTCACCAGCTCAGAGGTCCATCCACATGGCTTGGATCACAGGCTGATGGATAATTGTGGCTGGTCAGGAGGCCTCCCTCCTGCTCAGAGCAGGGTCACTTACTCTGATCTGCTCCCTTCCAGGGCTCGCCACCTCCTCAGCTGTTTCCTTTCTGTAGCAGTAATTGGTGCAAAAGTTTTATATGTAGTAGTAATAGATGCCTAAAATCAGTGAAGTTCTAGGAATCATAGAACAGTTAGGGTTGGAAAGGACCTTAAGTTCATCTAGTTCCAACCCCCCTGCCATGAGCAGGGACACCACACACTGAACTATATAGAATGCTATAAACTGCTCCCTAAACCCCAGTCATTCAGTCCCAAACTGCAAGAGAAATGGACGAAAGCGAGAGCTGAAAAGCAGGAGAAAGGAACAAGGTGCAAATATTTGTCTCCTGATGTTTATCCTCGCTACACTGAGAAGTGACATTGTGAATGGGCTCCTAAAGGGTGAAGTCTGTATCCATTCTCTGTCAGCTGGACTTTAAAATCAAGAGTAGCTCCTGCAGTTGAACTGTAAATGCTAAACTTGCTGTAGGAATCACCAAGCAAAGTGCATGCCCTGTGTTAGCAGGAACTCGGAGTTGGATGGTTACAGTCTTTTCTGCCCTTGCAGATTTACAGGGTGAGTACACCCAAGCAGCGTGTAGAAAGATGCACTTAAGGTGCTCCTGCACTTGTAACTTGGTTGTTGACTCTTGCTCTTCCTGTCAGTGATCCTTGCTTATGTTAGTGTCTAACCCACAAACCCTTTTTCTGGATGACTCTCTTGTCTGATAGAAAGTAGGCCCTGACAGATGTGTACAGTGCTACTTAGAACAAGAAAACAACCTGAACTATACTGTTATGGAACAGTCTAAACTGTTCTGCAACAACATCAACTTCTGTTTGGTGTTTTCTTGTTTTAAAAAGCAGGAACTTTGAATATTATTTAGCAACCAACAAGCCAGCTCAAACTGCTGTTCTCTCAGACAAAAGTGATTTTGAGGGTGTTCTGAGCTGTCTCCAAGGTGCACATGTCCTCCATGCGGTTGTTACAAATGCCTTTTGCTTATGGCTTTTTCTCCCCTTTCCCTTTGGCTGTTTGTTTGCAGAAAAAAATGGACAGTCGGGAATACCAGGATGCACAGGGGTTTGCAGCAGACATTCGGTTAATGTTCTCTAATTGTTACAAGTACAATCCTCCAGACCACGAGGTGGTAGCGATGGCCAGGAAGCTCCAGGTAAAGGTGTTGGCAAATGCATCCTCCAGAGTATGTTTAGTTCAGCTGTAGGGTGTCAGTTCAGAGATCCAAGTGTGGATCTGCCCTTGGCACCAGCAAGGCAGGGTTGGTGATTCCTCCAGCCCTTGGAAAGAGCCACGTTCTCTGCTGCAGAACTGTTGTGCTTTTCATGTGGCATGGCCCAACACCATGTTCTGCTCCTAAATTGTCATAATTGTTGCTGTGTAAAGTACTAGGAGAATTTTCGTGGGCTTACAGAACATGTACACCCATCTGTACATTATTGTACTGCACCTTGTATCATGCAGTTAGACCCTGACCCATGGTGGGGTGCCTGGTGTGTTTAGAGGGCCAGAGGGGGAGGTCTTCATGGCTGGGGCTCCTTTTGTCACCAGTTTTCCCCCGTTTTGTAGGACGTCTTTGAGATGAGGTTTGCAAAGATGCCCGATGAGCCTGCAGAGGCCCCACCTCCCCCTCCCCCGGCAGCAGCAGTGGTGAGCAAAAGCACAGAGAGCAGCCACAGCAGCGAGGAGAGCATTTCCGCCTCGGAACGC
>NW_009925334.1:2160-13499 GCF_000696875.1 Nestor notabilis | reverse complement strand
ACCGCGGTGGCCGGGCTGCTGTCTGTGCAGCACAGAGGCTGCAGCAGGGGGAAGGGGTTAACTTCAACGCAGCAGAGCAGTCTCCCCTCTGCCAGCCAAAGGGGAATGTGCTCAGCAGTGCAATAAGTGCATGGCTGATGTAGTGTTCCTGTTCTGTGAGAGCCCTCCCAGCACTGATGCTCTGTGCTTCCTTCTGGGATCCCAGAGTGTGAATGAAGGAGCACACAATACTCAGGATCTGGGAAGACCAGAGAAACCCATTTTGTATGAGAGCTCAGGCATAAGGAAATCCATCACAAGTTTCCTGTGGATATTGTCCTCTGTACCCAGGCTGTAGAAATGAGCTGTTCTGGCTGTTGTGGTTGCAAATAGTTAAGCCATGGCCTTTCTTATTATGCAGATACACAGTGCCAGATGCTACAGTGCTTGTATATGCTCCCATAATACAACAGAGCATTAGTAAAATAGCTTAGCTGGTGTCTCAAAGCAAGCTAGTAGGAGAGCCAGGAAGTGAAGCAGGATTCCAGAGGCCAAGTTGTCAGCACTCTAGATGGAGCTATTAAGCTTAATTTTTATTTGCCCCCTATAAAACAAGAACGAGGTGTTCTTTTGGGTCAGCTTTGTGCACTTGCACTGCATTTCTAAGAGACTTTTAAATTGAGTGAAGTCTCTTGAGTTCAATCACTAGACTGCTCTATATATCCACTTTGGGCTATACTTACATGTAGGGATGTAGAGAAAGGGTATGTGGAGGCATCAGTTACCTTGCTGTGAAGTCTGATTGCCTTTGTCACTGCTCTCCCCCAGCTGAAGGCTGTCCATGAGCAGCTGGCTGCATTGTCACAGGCACCAGTGAACAAACCAAAGAAAAAGAAAGAGAAAAAAGAGAAAGAGAAGAAAAAGAAAGATAAAGAGAAGGAAAAAGAAAAGCACAAAATAAAAGCTGAGGAGGAGAAGAAACCCAAGGTGGCTCAGCCAGCAAAACAAGCCCCACAGAAGAAGGCCCCAGCTAAGAAAGCGAATAGCACAACCACGGCTGGCAGGTGAGTGCCTGCCTTCCACAAGCAGTCCTGAGGGGAACACCAGGAGCTTCCAGCCCAGTTCCCCTGCCCCTGCTGAGCTCCTGGTGAAGCTCACTTCTCACTGCAGTTAATTTGCTGTTGAATAGTGTCCCCATTCCCAGGCAGCCCCAGGGAGTCTTAAAGTTGGAGCTGGCAGTGGAACCATCATACTCAACTGTCCAGCTCAGTCCCCTCTGATCATTCTGGGAAAAGGTTTTGCTTTTTGCCTTTGGCACAGCCAGCAAGAACGTGCCATTTCATTGCTGCCTGCCTGCTGCTACATGGGCTTGTTGTCGTGCCTCACAGGGCTCAAGTGTAATAGGGGTAGAACAGCTGATCCCACATCTGTGAACTTCTTCAGAAGTTGTGCTGCTGCTCAAGCCTGGCTGGCGGCTCCAAGCCAAGAGCACTGGGATGTTTGTCACTAGGAGGGTAGAAAAAGAGAGTTCATTGCTTCTATGTACCCATGACGGTTTCCATGCTTGCCACCCCCCAGGCAGCCCAAGAAAGGAGGCAAACAGGCATCTGCAACCTACGATTCAGACGAGGAGGAGGAAGGTCTGCCCATGACCTATGATGAGAAACGACAGCTCAGCTTGGACATCAACCGCCTGCCTGGGGAGAAGCTGGGCAGAGTGGTGCACATCATCCAGTCCCGGGAACCTTCCCTCAGAGACTCCAATCCCGATGAGATAGAAATAGATTTTGAGACATTGAAGCCCACGACTTTACGAGAACTGGAGCGATACGTGAAGTCTTGTTTACAGAAAAAACAGAGGAAACCATTTTGTAAGTTACCTCCTGGGGCATGTGTTCCCCCACCAGCTCTTGGGCTCAGCTTTGGAGACAGGGCATGTGTGTTGGGATGCTGTTATCCAGCCGTTGGGTATGTGCTGACAGGGGTTTTGAGATCTTTTCTCCCAAGAGAAGTACAGAAACCTTCTATTCCTTCTGTTCTTTCTTCCCCTGGAGTCATGCTGGGGAGACCTGGAGGACTGTTGTGTTCCTCTACAAGACCTGTGATGGGTTTATTACTTAGAATCTAGAAGGTACTGTGCAGGTTTCAGTCTCATTGTGTTAGGTGTAACGTGCACACATCTGCAAGGATCAGTTTCTTATCCTGAATAGTTTAGCATCTAATTAGGAAGGAAACAAAAAGCATGGTTGGGATCCAAAACACAAGGGAATAAATGACTTGCATGGAGTTACCCGGGAAACCTCTGGATTCTGGGTTTAAGTGTCTGAGTTGTATATTCACCCCAAAACTGCTTTTCCTACATGGCCTGATCACCCTATTACCCTCAGTATCTGTCAGCTCAGAGGATTAATGTCAATGTGCTGCCGAGTGTCCGGTTCAGTGTGGGACAGACCTTTCTCTGTGCCTCATCCACAGAGAGTGAATTGTGGCGGCCCCTTGGGAGTTTAGCTCCAGCTGAATAGCAATAGGATCACTTACCTGAAGTGGTCCTGGCCTTGTCCATCTGCTTGTTGGTTAAGAGGGAATTGTCCTGTTAAGAGTGTAACACAATAGCTACTCACAGCTCTTGCAGAGCACCTCCATTTCTTCACCGCAGGATTTTCAGGTAGGCCTAAGCAAAGCTCAGGCTTTGACCCTTCTTTTTGCTTTTCAATACACTGCTTTGATTTTTATTTTTCTCCCGAGTTCTTCGCTGTTGGACTAGCTCAGGAAGAAAGTTTCCAGGGGGTCAGGAACAAGAAGCATCCTTTTGGAACCAAAGCATAGAGTGACGCAGATAACCCCAGATGTCTGCTCCTCTGCACACTCTGGGCTGGCATGCCTGGCCCCAGCGGGCTTCTCTGCCCTCTGTCACCATGGTTGGAGACTGGGAGCACCCTCCTGGGACTCTGCTTTCCAGATTTCTTTTTTGATCATTGCTTTAAAACAGCACTCAGAAATGTAGGTGTTTCCATGCTGGATCAGGCAAATTATCTGGCCCCTGTCTTGTGCTTCTGACACTGCCCAGTCCCTGTGTTCAGTTACTCTTTCTCTGGAGGAATGTTTCTTCTGCTCTGAAGTATGAGTATTGCTGGTACTTCTCACCGTTGCCATCCCGACTGGTGCAGCTGCATTCCTGTTCTCTGCCAGCCTTTGCCGACGTTGGCTTTTAATTTGTCCTTTTTGTTTTGTATCTAAAGTAACACAAACCACAGTAGATTCTTGCATGAAGTACTTAAGTTGTAATGGCAAATGCTTAACTTCCGACAACCTTTAATGGGACACTTTATTTTACAGGGCAGAAACCCCATGTAACAATTCTGTAATTACAAATGTGTAACTATTGACCATGTAACTGGCTGGTAAGTAACCTGGAACTACAAGGTTATTATGGATATTTCTATCTTCTAAAATACTTCTGAGAAGATCCCTCTTACAAAGTGCATGTTACAGGATGATGGTGATTGGATGATCTAGATAACCTCAGAAGTCGTGCTCTATCTGGGATGTGTAGCTGCTGTGTGGTCACTTGATCTTTAACAGTGTCACTGCAAAGTGGCTGCACAGATTTACATGCCCTGTAAAATAGTGATGTCCAATCTCTTCCACCTGCAACCATGCAGTTTCAGAGCTTCTGCATTCCTCCTCCACAGCTGCAGGTGGGAAAAAGCAAGCAGCGAAGTCAAAAGAAGAATTAGCTCAGGAAAAGAAGAAAGAACTAGAAAAACGGTTACAGGACGTCAGTGGGCAGCTAAACAACAACAAGAAACCTGCAAAGAAAGGTAAAGGCTTTGGCTTTACTCTGCTACCAATGCCTGGACACTTGTGTGTGTAATAGACTTCCTCGCTGAGGCGGAACTCCTGCTGCCTTGCAGCCTGGGGCTTCTCTCTGTGACAGTTACTTAGCTGGTCAGTGAGTTACTGCTGGGCACTGAGCTGTTGTGTGGGAGCTGCTTTGGTCCCTGTCCAGGGGGAAACTCTCCTGGGTGGTAAATGTGAGGCCTCTTGGAGGCAATTCATCCTTCAGAGGGAGAAGGATCTTCCCCTCTGTGTCAGCCTGTGCAGGACCGTGCGTGCAGACCAGTACCACAGAGCATCAAATAGGTGATTGTTCTTCATTGTGGGACTGAAAACAGCCCAAGCCCCCCAACAGCACAGGAGGGTGGAAGATGGTACAGGAGGTTCTTCCAGTGCAAACAAAGGTTATTCCAGCTTTGCATGAGCCAGGCAGGGGTTTCTTGTGTTCAGAGGTTGCACCGCAGTACACGGGGCTGTGTGCACAGTCCCCAGGCAAAATGAACTGTGAACAAAGCCACAGAGGGTGAGGGCTGTGGATGAACCTGCTCTATGTGCAAGTAACCTCGTCTCTGCCTTCCTCCCGCAGAGAAATCCGGCTCGGCTCCCTCGGGAGGCCCTTCCCGGCTCAGCAGCAGCAGCTCCTCCGAGTCTGGGAGCAGCAGCTCCAGTGGCTCCAGCTCAGACAGCAGCGATTCGGAATGACTTACGGACACTTACACCCAGCACCCAAAACGGACATCACCTTCACCGATGCTCTGCAGTGTTCCTTTCCTTAATATACTGCTCTTGCTCCACGGTGGTCAGGTTTTTTTTTGTCCCTTCTCTATTTCTCTGACTTTATTTTTTAATTCAGTGTTGTAAAAGGAATCTTCCATTTTTGGGGGGCACTCTTTTAATAGGTCAAAGATCTTTCCATATGTGTGTGACCAGACTTTATGACAAATAGTTCCCTTTGCATAAAGTCTCTAAAATACATTTTAACTGACGAAGGCTCGTTGGAAGTGGAAGAACTCCGAACTCTCAGCAGGAGATGACTAGAAGGTTCTGCGAGGTTTGTAGTCCGCCTCCCTCCTGCCCCTGCTCTCTCCCCACAATGTTCTCTCTTCAGGAGCTGCCGGGCTCACACAAGGGAAAAACAGAACCTCTTTTTCTGAGGAGATCTCTGTACAATGGTACTGTATCTGGAAGACGTTAGCTTTTCAACTAGTTGGTGTATTTGTTACTAGCACTAGTATTCTTAATCTCGAAGTCTACAGTGTGATGAGAATGTCAGATGCTATCATCTTTTTACATAAAAACAAAAAGAAACAAAAAAAAAATCATGTACTGTGGGTTGCTAACAGGCTTTTGGGGTTTTCTTAATCTTGGTAGAGGCATAGGCACCTCTTCAGGAAGGTGTTTAAGCATGAACTTAACTTTAAGCACATGAGCAATACAAGTAGTTGAATTTTTTGTTTTTCCACTTGAGATTTTCCTTTTTCTTGGGGATGTGTTTGGGAAGACGGGAGCAAGGGATGCTCCGGGTTCTTGGAAATGTTACTTTTCACATGCAATAGATAATTTCCAGGAAACGGGCACTCTCTAGGAAAGTTTTCATTTAATTGAAAACAGCTTTTGGCTGAAAGTCTTCAGCTGGACCTTGGGGTGATCCCTGCAGTGACCACACAAGTCACGTGCTTGTTACCAGAGACAGGCTCAAGTATTTTCTCCATGACAAGCACCTCAGCCTGGGCTTAAAATAAAGGAGCACTTGAGCTCCAGCTGAGGCTGAGCTGGCAGGGAACTGGAGAGGGATGTTGTGTGTGCTGGGGCTTGGGGGTTTTGTTCCTCTCCTTGTCGTTTCAGTAGTGAGCTCCTAGGAGGGGAATGCTGTGTGTGTGTCGGGCAGGTTTCAGGCACTGAAATGCTTACCTCAAGAAAAAGAAAAAGAAAAAAGAGGGGAGGAAGGAAAAAGGAAGAGACACCAGCAACTTTTTGAGTCCAGCCTGATGTTCTGGCCTGCACTGCTGCAATACAGCCAGTTTTCACTGTCCCTAATTTCATGTATATACAAGTATTTTATTTATTAAACATTGGTCGTTTAAAACGTCATAAATAACAAAAGCAAAGCTGCGTCCTGCAGAGCAGCAGAAAGGCAAACATCAGAGGTGATTGGAACCAGATTTAAAAACAACCAACCAGCAACAAAGCGCATAAACATCTGAGGCTTCATGTAAATACATTGGAGTTGATGCCCACAGGTGCTAGGGGCCAGCCTGTGTCTGGTGCTGTCATGTTTGTGTGTGTGGGTTTTGATTTGTTCAATCTCTTCTTTCTTTTTTCACCCCCCTTTTTCCTGTTCTGTGCAGATTTTGGAGCCATACAAGTAGATACAGTTTCTTGATGCAGAATGCTGTTGATTTCTCAGTAATATTCCAGAAGTCTTTTTTCCACTCTTGTTTTATTTTTAATCTCTATTTGTAGAACAGTGGGGTTTTTCTCTTGTAATCACCTTTAGGAAAGCACCAGTTCTGTAACTGTAGTAACTTATAATCTGAAGGGCAGAAACTTCTTATAAACTCTTAACCTTTTATTGTAAAGAAGAACTGTACAGAGTTTAACAACGTTGCACCTTCCTCTCTCCCAGCACCAGCCCCAAGGCTGCCTCTGCTGTGGGGTCACAGCCTGTGGCTTACCAGAAGCCCTGGGTGCAGATTGCACCAGCTTGTATTTTTCACATAGGTGAGTGGTCCTGGAGGCCCCCTCACCCCAGGCCAGGATTCCCATTGCACCCACAGCCCAGAGCTGGATCAGGAGATGCTGTGCTGGGATGTGTGGTGTCAGGGTGATGGCCCTTTGCTGGGAAGCGCAGGACCAGACTGTTACAAGCACTCCATGGTTTGCACTTCTAACAGCATCCATGTCAGCTGCCAGTCACTCGCTGCCCATCGACTGAGGTTTCGTTAGCTGGACACTTTACTGTCTCTACCAGTGTTTCAGGGTGCTCAGTGTGTGCCTGGCACAGCGGATGTGCCTCTGTCCGTGTCTGACCCGTGTCCTGGCAATAACATGTTTGCTGTAGAAAAGAATCCCCTTATTCTGGCTCGGGCTGAGCGAGATGCTGTGTCGCTGTGAGGCACCGAGCTCCTCCCGTGAGTCTCTGGGCACCTTTGGCTTGGTTTGCAGTCTCCAGGGTGCTTGGCCTGGTAGTAGGAGGCTCTTGAGTCTTTGTGGATGGTTTCCCGTAGCACTTGGAATTGGATGAAGTAGGGAATTCTGATTCTTACTGAAATTACTGATTTTTCTTTGCCGTTAACAGTGGAGTGATTTAGTTCCTGTGTTTTAAATTCTGCCTTCAAAAAATCTTCCCCTCACCAGATCCTTAGTAATACATTTTCAGAATTTCCTCTGAGGAAATGTACTATCCAGCTAATGAAGAGCTTGGGGGTTTTAATGGGTTGGGTTTCGTCTGTGTTTCTCCTATTGTCTGAGACTCGCATTAGTAAAACCAACTAGTGTTTTAATTAAGATAATTGCAGCCACTTCAGTACCATGACACCTCGGATAAACAAGCTCCCAGCTTTCCCTGCTTGAAACCTTTCCTTGAGTGCACTGCCCGGAGCCGTGCCACTGGTGTGACGTGTGGTCACTCCCGTGTGGAGAACAAAGCGCAGCCGCTCTCACCAGCATCACCAGCACACCAAGCCCAGGACTGGCTCTGCAGAGTGCCACCATCGCTGCTCCAACGTCGGGGACGGCCCCGCTGACTGCACCGGGGAACACACGTTCCTCTGTCCCACCACAGTCAGTGGGAATGTTGGAGCCAAAGGGTTGGGGACCAAGCGCAATGTGATGGAAAGGGCCGCGCAGCGCTGGAGGATCCCCGTTGTACTCAGCAAACCTGCCCTAGCTTGGGGCTTTGCAAGGAGAAAAAGCAATGAAAGCCACTGAGGAGCGTGAAGAACTACTTGCGCATCTGATACACCCAGCTGCGACTTGAGCTTCCAGTCAGCTTCCATGAAAACTGCTTGTTTTCATGGCACGTAAGGTGTTCCCTGCAGAACAGCAGTTCACAGGAGAAATCCATTTTGCCATGGTCTTCGTTTCGGGAAAGAAGTTGGTGACTCCCCATTTCCAAATGTTGTTCTTACGCTCTTTGTTTTCATGTTGTTTGTAGTGCTGGTTCTCTCCTGCCATGTCAGTAGTCGTGCCTCTTGTACCTCCAGAGCAGAGTGTCTCCAGGAAAGAAGAGATGTTTTCAGTCCATAGTAAGTAGCAGCAGCCCTTAATTGGAAACTGAAACAATAGAGCATTTATTTGTGTTGCGTGACCTGTCAGTACAGGTGTCATGAGAACTTGAAAATGATCAAACATACAACATTTCAAAAATAATGGGGTTTTTTTAAACTTAAGAAAATTGAAATTTTTATGGTAGAATTTTTCTTGAAGGAGCAAAGTTTAACTTTGTTTTCCAGGGGAAGCGCCGCTGAAATCGGTCTGATTTCATGTATGTGCAAACACACAAGTAGTTTTATCAAAACTGTTTTTTCTGAGAAATTCCTGTTCTGACCAGAGCCGTTATGAACCACATCCCTGCGCCTTGAAAGCTTTGTAGACTCCATCTGATTGTAAGCTCAGCCTGTTTCTCGCTGTTCATCGGCCGTGGGCTCAGGAGGGCAGCGGGAGCTACTCAAGGGATCTGTTGGGTCCAACAGCTCCCCGCGAACCAAATGTCTGTACAAAAGTATTTCATTTTGTATCGGTGTGATTTTAAACTTTCTTACCGACAGGGTTTGTAACTGTGGAGCTGACACTTCAGGACCGTGTAAGCTGAGTGTGTGTAATAGCTGCACGCACCCCACCTACACACCCGCGTGTGTGTGCGTGTACGTATACACATTAGTTCCCCGTGAGGTCTCTTTCCATGTTCTCCATGTGGTAGAAGCAGACTGCAGCCACCTAACCTAGTTCTTTCTCTGTTTTGGGGACTCTCGGACCAGTTTTTAGGTTTCTCCTTGTTTTGAAAGGAATGATGTTTTTTACAGTTGGGGTTGGAGCCAGGGGAAGGGATCGGGCATGACACGAACACCACAACCTTTGTAGTCCTGGGTTTTAAACAGACCTGCTCTCCCGCAGAGCAGTTCTCCGGGGCTGGCTGGGCAGGCTCTGTGCTGCTGGGGATGGATTCGTCCCACTGCAGCATCCTCTTGCCTGTAGGCAACCAGATGCTTTTTTTAAGAAATGGTATTTGCAGATCTTTGTAACTGTCATTTTTAGAAACAAACCAACCACCAGCACGGGATTTGGCCCAGGCCACTGGGAACTCCCCTGATATGGACAGAACCAATGCAGACAGATCTGTTGGTGTATTTTTTGGGTTTTGTTTTTTTAATATTTAAAAGAATGTTACTTTTCTGTATGATGTGCATGCGAGTTTACCGTAACTCTTTTCTTAAACCTTTTTAGTGCCATTTCTAGTATATTCCTGTAAATGTCAGTTACTGAGGAGAAATGAGTCAATGTAAGTAGTTTTAGCTTGTTCATTGCAAATTGCTGGCCTCAAACACAGAATTTAAAAAGAAGAGTTAGAAAGTAATCTGTGATGTTACTGGTGATCACGGACCCTGGTCCTGGGCATTCAGTTTCTTTTCATAATAAAAAGAGAAATTGTTTTGTGTGTGTAGTTTGATCCTGTGTTTTACCCTCTCCTCTCCCTTTCCCTTTCCTTATCTCCTTGCACTTGCTTCTGCTGCAAACCTGTAGGGCTTTGCTGGAGCAATCAGCTGAGTGGCGTTGCCCAGAGTCCTCGTGCTGTGAGCCTTGAACCAGTGTGGAGTAATTCTCAGGTCCAACACAAACGCTCTAAATCCACCTTTGTGCTGGCGTGGGACATGCTCCGCTGCTTTAATGCGCCAGGACAGCCAAGGAAGGACTTCTACTTTTCCTATAGTCTGAAAGGGTCTTAGATTATGTGAAATTGCATCTGAGTGATGTAAGTTCAGCTGAGAAAGAGGAGCTGGAAATTCTAACCCAGGTTTAATGCTGGTTCCTTTCAAGCCAACAGGACCTGGAGAAACCTGAGGGACTTTGTCCCAGCACTGGCAGTGGCACTGGCTCCACCAGCCCAAGGTGATGGGGACGTGGAAGGTGCCGCTGGGACAGGGGGACCCAGAGGCGCTGCTCACAGGCACAGCCCAGTCTTGACATTGCTGTGTCGTGGCCAAGTTCTATTTTGGTCACTGGGGAGGATTCAGGTTGGGTTTTTGCTGTTGGGTTTCTTTGCATGCCTAATGGCTTATTTATAAGGTAAGGGTTACAACAGCCAGGTTTACCCAGGGTTAATCTTTCTCTAACCCTGTTCCTACTCACTGCATTTAAAAGTCATAATCTAAGGTTTTGGCAAAGCTGTTTTGCTTTGCTGTTGGTGTAGCTGCGGGGTGGTGTATCAATGACACCCCACTGGGCATGTCTGTTCAACCCATCCTCAGAATCACAGTTGCCCCACAGGAGGATATTTTCTTCGGTGTTTACCAGCGAGTTATTGCTATGTGCATCAGTGTCTCTTCCTCCAGCCTTGGTGGAGGTTGAGGACAGGCATAACGTATCTGGGGTTCAGCTCACGTTGGTATCAATAGAGATTATTGTACATGTGACACTCAGGTGTGTCTTCATCTGCGTCAAGCCCAATTCACCATTGACACTTGACCAGGCGCTTGGGCTTGGGAACCTGGAGAAGGCTCCTTTGCATGGGCTGCACTTCCCAGGTGACTGGAGTAGGAGGGGACCCCCAGCCCCCCAGTAACTGAGGCACCCCCTCCCTGGGAGGAGCTGCTGCTGCTCTGCTGATTTTCCTTCTGTGGGTTGGGGGTGCTCATGGCTGTGACCCTCGATGTGCCCAAGTGCTGAACACCCAGGAGAGAACCAGCTGCTCACGATGGTGCGTTCATATCACTTTAATGCTCTTTACCAAAGAGGCTACAACAGCGTTTTAGACAAGTGCATCAACACAAAAGCACTGGACAAGTGCATCAACACAACAGCACTGGCACACAGCAGCCACTCCACAAACCTGCTGTGAGTAATGAGGACACGGATGTGGAAATGAAACACAGTCACATTCACAGCACGAGGGAGAGTAAGCACCACTTCCTGTACTGTCCTGTCCAGCCCTAATCCTGGAGGAGTTCATGCACATACCTAGATTTTCTTCTTGTGTAGTCCAAATAACACTCTTCAAGTAACTGAATCCTGGTTTACCAGCCACATTAACAGAAAGAGCCTTATTAGACCCAAAATAATCAACTTTCTCACTGAAATTAAAAACAAAACAAGTTGTGGGGTTTTTTTCTATGAGAAAAGTAAAGGAAATGAACTTTGGGATGTGCTGTTCCTGAGGCTCCTGAGCGCTCCGGGGCCACTGAACCGGCCTCTCTGGCACTCCAGGTCCCTTCACCCGCAGCTTCCCGGGGCTCAGTCTGGCCCATTGGTGTCAATGGCACCAGGCACTGGCTGGAGCCGGGTGGCCGCGGCGTCCCCCCGCCGCC
>NW_009925334.1:409-2129 GCF_000696875.1 Nestor notabilis | reverse complement strand
CCCCCCCCCCAGCCCCCGGGGCCCCTGCAGCTCTCCCCATCCTGCTGCTTCCGTGAGTCTCACTGAATGGGACTTCCCCAGCTGGAAAATTCACCAAAGCGCTTCCCGGCCAGAGCCGGTGCTGGTGGGGTCACTACGAGAGCACGTGGGGGTCTGGCTTTATGAGCACGCACGTAAGGTACCAACACATGCACAAATAGCACTAAACACCCCAAAAGAGCTGCCTCTGGTTTGCAGTGCATCCACGTGCTGCAGGTCAGGGCTGAGTGCACCAAACCTCCACCATCTTGTGTTAAAACAGGTAAGTTCTGCTCAGCACCCTCGAGCATGTGTTGTAGTGTTTAACCCGCATGGGAGAGGTGGGAGAGATTCTTCTTCCCCATCTTAAAACCAAATAAATAAATAAAGTGCTTGAAAAAATGCAAAAGAGGTTTTAGGTAAATAAAATAACGACTGTGCCTTATCTTAGGCTGGTAAATAACCCACACTGAAGCCAATATCCAACACGGATTTGCTTGAAGTGAAGCCTGTACCCAAGTGCTGCTGGGCTGGGACATGGGGCTGCAGGAGGGCATAAAGGGAGGCTGTGACTAGCCCAGCGTTATCCTTCAGTGCTGAACCCCGTTGTAATCAGCACCCTGGAAGTGGCACCGCTCTGTTCTCAGTAAGATGTAGGTGTTGGGGTGGGTCTCTCAGTGTGATCTTGTCTTGAGCAAGTTGGGGATTGAGCTCCAAACGGAGGCAGCCTGGAAACAGCCTCTCCTCCCCAGTGCAGTTGTACTTTTCCCTCCTGCAATCCTCGGTTGACACAAACGCTCCCCAACACAATTTAAAACACACACCCCAAATCTGCTCTCCAGCCCCGATCAGCAGATGAACCTTCCGAGCCGCTGCATGCACCAACCCTCAGTGCAAAGCGTCGGTGGCCTCTTCTGCAGCTGCTCCGTGGGGCAGGAACACTCTAGGAGTTCCCGTGTGTCCCTTGGCAGCGGATGGGTGGATTTACACTCACTTTCTTTCTGCTGCTTCCCAGGCCTTTCAGGTGCCCACTTGGTGACTGGTGCTGAAGCAGGGGCTGGGGGGAGCTGCAGGAAGGGAGCAGTCCCAAAGTCTTGTCAGCCCAAACTGTGGCTCCAGTGAGGGCCGTTTGCACAGGATGAAAACTCCAGCGCAGCGTCTCCTGCCAGCGATTCTGGAGGCTCAGATGAAATCTCAACACATCCTTTCCCTCCACCCCCTGATAAACCACCTCGTTCCTGGATGTGTGAGACCACTTCCAGCGCGTAACTACATGGAGGCAGTGCACGCTGAACAAGTGATGGCCATGTAGTTGTACGGATCAACCTTCCTATAATCCTGGCCTCGATGGGAGCGGATCCGTGCCCGCCTCTCCCGCCAGCCCCTGCAGAGCTCTGGCAATGCGTATGGACTAGCGATGGAAGAGCTGGCTGGGGACGGCTCCCAGATGACCGCAGGTGCTCCTCGCTGTACCCGAGCCACTTACACACAGCACATGGTCCGACACGAACCGTGCCAAGATGCCAGGCAGCAGACACGGGCTCGTGAGCTCCCGGGCAAGGCCGGGTTTGTTACACACACCTCATGACGTGCAAAACGATGCTACAACAGCGTAAACAAACATAAACCTCAGACAGTTGCTGGCCTGGGCCGTGGGTCTGCTCTGCCGTGGGTCTGCCCTGCAGGCGCTGCAGACCCCTCT
>NW_009925334.1:0-291 GCF_000696875.1 Nestor notabilis | reverse complement strand
CCGCCGACGACCAGCTGCTCCGGCTCCGGCTCAGGTAAGTGTTGGGGGGCGCCGACTCCAGCTTCTGCTGCTGCTGCTGCCAGATGAGCAGGGAGGTGTCCCGGTACCGCAGCCGGGCATAGCCCTCGGACAAGGCTTTCTCAGGCAGCGGCACCCTCCCGTTCATCACCGTGTCAGTCATCTGCTCGGGGACGGCTCCGGAGGGGACAGCTCCCACCCGGCAGCTCCGGAATACACCCCGCTGGGTCGGTCCAGGTCGACTGCTGCTGCTTTGGGCTCAAGGGGGAACAT
>NW_009925333.1:0-313 GCF_000696875.1 Nestor notabilis | reverse complement strand
GGAATACCCCTTTGGCCAGTTTGGGTCAGGTGTCCTGTCTCTGCTTCCTCCCAGCTTCCCATGTCCCTTCTCATTGGCAGAGCACGACAGATTTAACAGTCGTTGATCAAGGTAAACATTACTGAGCAACAACTAAAACCACTGGTGTGTTATCAGTGTTGTTCTGAGACTAAAGTTGAAAAGACAGCACTGCACCAGCTACTAAGAAGGAAAATAATGACTGTTACAGCTGAACCCAGTACAGGTTCCTATAATGGGACACTGGTTATACTCCTTGTATACACTCCAGGACTCCTTGCTGCTCCTGTGATAC
>NW_009925332.1:7672-8115 GCF_000696875.1 Nestor notabilis | reverse complement strand
GGTGTTTGCAGGGAGGGGTTCCCGGTGCGCGGCCGCTTGTGCTCAAACATGGGCAAAGCAGGCCTGGGGAAAGGGAGATCCGGTACAGGCAAAGTCCAGGTGTGAGGCACACAGACGTGAAAGGCAGCGCTGTGACTACTGAAGGGTTTAGATGGTGACCCCGATAACACAGGGTGAAAGTTGAGTCACTCGGCGAAGGCAAATAAGAGCTCAGGCAAAATGAGAGCAAAAGAGCAGGGCGGTGTTTGCTGGGCGGCCGCGCCGGTGACTTTCCTCAAGGAGCTCGGTGCTTCCCAGGGCTGCAGCGTGAGCTCCTCTTCTTCCTCCTGCAGAGAACCTTCGGGCGGAAGCGGGTGCAGAAGCGTGGTGGCTCCTTCAAGGACCGTGAGTGCTGCCGCCCTCCCGTCTTGCCCCGAGCATCCAGACTCCCCTCTGCCTCACAC
>NW_009925332.1:3588-7408 GCF_000696875.1 Nestor notabilis | reverse complement strand
GGGTGGCTCGTGGCGAGCGGTGGTGGTAATGGAGGCTGCGGGCTGGGAGAGGCTTCGCTGACCTTGTGCCTCTTCTTGTGCAGAGCCGCGGCTGTACCAGGAAATCCGGGAGAGGGGCCTGAACTCCGTGAACCATGAGTCAGATGAGGATTTGCTGGAGGAATCCATCCCCGAGGAGCCATCCCCTGCGGGTGCTGCTATCGTGGTGCAGAGCTATCGCCCGGCACAAGTGACTTGGAGCCAGCTCCCGGAGGTAGGGCTCTGCTCGTGGTGTGTGTGTTTAAAAGCTCTCAAACAAGCTGTGAGTGGATGGTTCTGCAGCATTAGTCTTTGCAATGGGATGTCCTGGGGCTGTCCAGCCCTGGCTGGGACACGCAGGATCCTGTCCAGGCTTGTTGGGATGCTGGTGGAGCTGCTGCGGTTGTGCTTGTGAGAGGGGGAAGAAAGGTTCTGCTGCAGGCACCTGAGGAACAGGGTGCCCAGAGAAGCTGTGGCTGCCCCATCCCTGGCCGGGTGCCAGGCCTCCAAGGCCAGGGTGGACACAGGGACGTAGAGCAACTTGCTCTAGTGGAAGGTGTCCCTGCCCGTGGCAGGGGTTGGGGCTGGATGAGCTGTAAGGTCCCTTCCAACCCAAACCAGTCTGTGACTGTCCTGCAGAGCAGCAGCAGCTGTAACTGCGGTGGACGATGCTGCGGGTCGTGCGGGGCTGGGCAGAGCCTCAGACCGCACTAGAGGGCGTGCAAGGACCACGGCTCGGTGGTGAAGGGTCTGCTCCTCCCGGCCTCGCTGCTCATCCCGCCTTTCCCCCCGCAGGTGCTGGAAGCGGGCATCCTGCAAAAGATCTCCCCTGAGGAGCGCAAGCGGCAGGAGGTGAGAGGAGCCTCGGCTGTGCCCAGCAGTGCAGCGTCAACACCGGTGGGATGCGTGAGGCTGAGTCCGAGCCCCCTCGTGCAGGGTTCAGATCCAAGCAGGGCTTCAGCTCCTGCGTTACAGGATCCGTGGTGCTGGTACCTCTGGAACTGGGCAGCACTGGGAGCACTCACCTGCTCGTCTTGGTGGGGATGAGGCAACTCTGTTGGATGCTGATGGGAAGTAGCCACTGGAAGGGAAAACATCTTAGTGCTGTAGATCATTAATGACCAAGTGTCCTAAACGTGCTGAAGTTACTGGTGTAGGCCAGTCAATGCAGGAGATGATACAGGGAATGGTGTTGGAGCAAAGCATTTCCAGTGGCTTCATGCCAAGTGAATGTAAATATGATGCAGTAAGTTTTAATTCAGTGCCATGTTTAGATGGTTTGTGCTGTCGCATCTTCACTGCCCCCCTTTCTTTCAGGCGATGTTCGAGATCATCACCTCTGAGTACTCCTACATGCACAGCCTGAGCGTCCTGGTGTGCCACTTCATGAGGTCAGAGGAGCTGAAGGAGACCATGACCCAGACGGAGCACCACCACCTCTTCTCCAACATCAGCGACATCCTGGCAATCAGCACGAGGCAAGTGGAGCTGGCCTGTGCCACAGGGATCCGGAGCCTTGTCCCTCTGGGAAAACCGGGGAGATGGGAACATTGATAAGCATACATTGGTTTGCCCAGCCCTAACAGGTCATTTAGTGAAGTTAGTTACAATTCTCTTCTCAGGTTCTTCGAAGACTTGGAGAAGCGTTACCAGGAACACCTCCTGATTCCTGACATCAGTGACATAGTGGAAGAACACGCCTCGAACCACTTCGGTCCCTACATCAGCTACTGCTCCAACGAGGTCTACCAGCAGAGGACACTTCAGAGGCTGCTGTGAGTACTGCTGCGTGCTCGGGCTTGCAATGGGTTTCCTCCATGTGGTCTCTGGGCTGCAGGGATGCTACCGGGCTGCAGATGGGACTGGGACCTAAATGTGGCTCCCTCAGCTGTGTTTTCTTCCTTTTCCCTAAGGAAGGCTGCCTCCTTTCTGAGCAGAATTCAACTGCTAGACCTTCGTGTGTTGTCAGGTGATCGGGATGTGATTTGTGTTGTGCTGTAAGAAGGATGGGGATAAATGGGGGCACTATAAGTGTCTATAAGTGTACCTATGTGGTACATTAGGACACGCATAGAGGCTCTTCATCTCCGGATCATACTGGTGGTACAGGTCAATTTTGTGTCTGCTCAAAGCCATACATCTATGGCTTTACTTGCCTTTTGGTGGACCCGGCATCTCTAGGTTCTTGTCCAACATCTGCTCATGGGTCAGTCCATTCTCCACTTGGAGCTCGGGTGGCTGCTGCTGAGCACCAGGGCAGTGCCCTCATCGTGCTGCATTGCTCCTGCATGGAAAGCTGCTGGAAAACCTTAACAAGGAGGTTGAAGAACGGAGCTAATGGAGCTTTCTTCTCCTGTTCCAGAGCCACAAACCCCTTATTTAAAGAGACCTTGAGACAAATTGAAAGGAAACCAGAATGTGGAGGCCTGCCAATGATCTCATTTCTCATTCTCCCTATGCAGAGGGTAACACGGCTTCCTCTGCTGTTAGATGTAAGTAAGTCACACGGTGGCACTGCTTGGCACCTCTGAAGAGGTGACTGTGTTACACCCTTCTTCAGTTTGCTGAGCACCGGGAACAGCTCGAGCGTGTGCCACATCCTGCCATCCCAGGGAAGCAGCTGATGTGCAGGTCCCGTCTTGCAGTGTCACTAAAGCATCTTATCTTGAAATTCTAGACTGTCTGTCAAAAAACAAAGGCAAGCACTGCAGCGTATGGAGCTGCCACCAGAGCTCTGAAAGCCATCAGCAAGGTGAGGCCTGGCTGCCATCTCTCCACCTTTACTCCTCTCAGCGCCCTGTTCCATCACGGCCCCGAGCCTGCCTTGGTTTTCCCCCCTGCATCAGTTCGGTTGAGATTTCCCTGCTCCAGTAGCTGCTGGATGTTCACATCTTCTCCCTTTTTCACCTGATCTTGGTTTTCTCCTTTTTCTTCTCATCATCTTTCCTCTCTGGTCCATCCTTTTTCCTCACTGGCCCCGTGAGGGCCAGGACACTGTGTGTGGTGTGTGAATGGTGGTGATGCTTCACCTTCTGTCCTCCCCTCCATCGGTCTGATGGTTCATCCTCCTCTCTTAACCCCCTTTCTTTGGATGATTAATTCTTCCTTTTCATATCACTCCTCGGTGAAGCTCAGTTTTGGTGCGGTTTTGCTTTGGTCCTTCTCCCGGCTGAGCAAATGTGTCATCTCTCTCCTAGAGATCTCATGGCAGGAGAACCTCCAGCTGCCTTTCCCCAAGCCTGGCTTGAACCCTGTGTTGGGGCTTGGCTGTTTCTCCTGCCTGGGTAGGCAGGGCAGCACCCGACCCTTCAGCAGTGCTGGTGTGAAGGATGACCCTTGTGGTGGTGTTCTGTTTCTAGCTGGTTAAGAACTGCAATGAAGGTGCTCGTGCCATGGAGAGGACGGAGCAGATGTACACCCTGCAGAAACAGCTGGAATTTGGGAAGAAGAAGGTGAGGTCTTGTGGAAGCGGTGGTGGGAAATCTGGGTTGTGCTGTTAGAGGGGCCCGTCCCAGGCGTGAGGGACCTGTGCTGGGAATTCTTCCAGGAAGGTTTGCCCTTGTGACAGGTTGTCAGTCAGGCTTTCCCTGGATCCCTTTCAGCCATTCCCGCTGATTTCCGCTTCCCGCTGGCTGCTGAAGCGGGGGGAGCTGTACCTGCTGCTCTCAGAAGAGGCCGGCATCTTCCGACGGGGCACCGGCAGGCTCTGCTACCTCTTCTCGTTCAACGACGTCCTCATCATAACCAAGAAGAAGAGGTGAGTCTCCAGGGGGGTCCCTTCCCTTCCCTTCCCTTCCCTTCC
>NW_009925332.1:1351-3527 GCF_000696875.1 Nestor notabilis | reverse complement strand
CCCTTCCCTTCCCTTCCCTTCCCTTCCCAACAACTCGGGGGAATTAAAATCTCCATTTCCCAAGGAGCACACAGGGAAATCTCAAGGGTTTCTTAGGCTGTGTTGGGAAACTGAGATTGGGAAGGAAAGCACCCAGCTCTGCTGCCCTTGGCCTTGCCTATGTCTGTGGGTGGCTTCAAGCCCGCAGAGCCATATCCCACCTTGGACATCAGCTCCTGTCCTCGCCGTGGCAGTCACCTCAGTGATGCTCACTGAACTTCACCCACGGGGCTCTGAGCAGGGGAGGGAGCCCGGTCCCCCCCGGCAGCATCCACGGGGCTCAGGCACCGCTCCCACCCTTGCCGCAGCGAGGAGAGCTACGCTGTCATGAACTACGCCACGCTGGACCAGGTGACCGTGGAGAAGATGGAGAACACGGACCCACCTTCCCCTCCTCCTGGCAAGACCGGGAGCGGCGGACCAGACGGTTCCTGCTCCGGGTGGTGATGGAGAAGGACAGCGAGGGCCGGCGGGAGGAGATCGTCCTGTCGGCAGAGACGCTGTGAGTGGGATGTCACAGTGCCTGTGGTGCCCTGCAAATCCTCCTGAGGTTCTGCACAGCACCTCTTCCTCCTCGCATGAAAGGGGGACCTGCACGGGCTTCTCCCCTGGTTCTGCTTCTTTCTGTCTCTTGGATTTCCCTTATAATTCCCATATAATGCTTCCCATGTCCAATTTAAGCCGTGTGTACTGCTTCCAAAGTACCTGAACGTTGAATGCCCTGATCAAATGCTTGTCCAGTCTGACTGCCCTTGAAAGCCTCTCTCCTGCTGGGAATTTCCCAGCTACTGCTGGCAACGCAGATGCTGTCTCTAAAGCTCTCTTTGTAAGATGGATTTCCCCTGTGCCAGGAGTGACCGTGCCCGGTGGATCGCTGCGCTGATGCACAGAGAAAAGGAGAAGCCGGACACAACTCCTAAAGGAGGTACCGGTTGTGCCAGAGCCTGAGCATTTGCAGGCACAGGTTTCCACCCTGCTCTTACTTGCTCCTGCTGGAGAAGGAGCTGAGGATGTGTGTTGATGGGGAGGGGAACTTGGGTACCAAGCCTTGCTCCTTAGGAATTGCCTCCCATTAAGTTATCGGTCACGGTAAACCTTCAGGTTTCCTTGGAGGCACAATGAAATTCCAGGAATGTTGCCGCAGGCTCTTGGGATTTGCTTCCCCTCCCTACCTATTCAGAGGGGCAGGGACAAGAAGGGAATGGAGCTGTGGAATCGAAGGGGTGGGCACCCAGGCTGGGCTGGAGCAGGGGTGTGGGGCTGTGAGTCCTGGCCTTGTCTCCTCACCGGGTCCATGCTGCCCCTGTGTCTGCAGATCTGAGCCAAGTGGAGATAACCCAGCCCTACCTGGCTAAACAGGCAGACGAGCTCTCCCTGCAGCAGGCTGACGTCGTCCTGGTGCTGGGCGGAGAGGATGGTAAGTGTCAGTGAGCGGGGAGCTGCGGCTGGGGAGGGGGAAAGCTCCAGTGATCCCAGTGAAGTGGAAGTTATCAAAGCTTCCAGGAAGCTGTAGCTGCTGGTGGGGTCCGTGTTGTTGGCTGGCACCTTGTCCCAGCAAATGAGTGTGGAGGCTGATGGAGGTGGCGCTGCCACGGGTGGCTGCTGCATTACCAGTGGCTCCTGTGCACAGGCTGTGGCTGGCAGCCAGCAGCAGAGCCCTCTGAAGTGAGACAAATAAACCCTAGAACAGCAGTAATCAGAAACTCCTCCTGTGCAAAGCTTTCCCTGGATGCCCCCAGCCGGCACCTCCATGGGAAGGGGAGCGATGGAGCCCTCTCCTTGCACCACATCCCCAGGAGCTGCGGCCCTTCCTCGCTGTGTGACCAGCTCTGTTCTCCTCCTAGGCTGGTGCTGGGGGGAGAGGCTCCGGGATGGGGAGAGGGGCTGGTTCCCCCAGGCCTGCGCTCGGCAGATCACCAGCCGCATGGCCGTGGAGTGCAACGTGCGCCGGATGGAGCGGCTGCGCATAGAGACCGACGTGTAGCTGCCAGCCCAGCGGAGGTGCCTCTGTCGGGACCTGTTTCAGGGATCTTCAAACCCCTGTGGACTGAGCTCAGAGCACGAAGGGAGCTGGGGAGCCTTTCTTCTTGAGTTCATTTGCCGTGAGCAGTCACTGGCGGCGGGTCTTACAGGCGAG
>NW_009925332.1:0-1178 GCF_000696875.1 Nestor notabilis | reverse complement strand
GCTGCGCACCTCCTCCCTGCTGCCGCCTGGGCCAGTGCCCGCTGGCAGCGGCTGCACACCTTACGTGGGAAGACCCAGGGCAGAGGGAGCGTACCTGAACCACTTTTACCTGTGTGCTCGGCTATTCCTTGACCTGTTTTTTCCCCTCGTTTCCCCATTTTCTTCCTTCCGCCCCATTTCCCTCCCAGTTATTCCTGGCTCTGACCTCTGCAGGGTGAGCAATGCCACCACCTTTCAGCCACTCACTGAACTAGCAGACAGCGGAGGTTTGTGCAGTCAGGAGTTGTTCTCAGGGATCTAGCTCTGGGCCGGAAATGGGATGCTAAAGGCACTGGGAAGCAATTTGCAAGCCCTGCTATATGAGTGAGCCAGGGGCGCAAAGGGGAGCGATGCCATAGATCCTGGCTGCCTGAACTTGGGGGGTTCAGTCCTCCAGGAGCAGGACATGGTCACAGAGGGTCAAACCTCAGCCTTCCCAAGGCATAGCAGTCCCCTCTCCTCCCCTTCTCCCCCAGAATTAGCACTGACAACTGATTACTGAAGCAGGCTGAGGCAGGCTGGGTCCCTTGTCCCAGATGAGCTGTTTGGATCATGGTTTTCCATGAATGAGATGTTTAACACTGTAGGGCCTTTGGAGTGGGAAACAGTGGCTGCAGTTCTGGGGTGAGGTGACTCTGCACTGCCTGGGTTTGGATTCAGAGGGGCAGCGTTGCTGTAACGGGTCTGTTTTGACTAAACTGTTAAAGGATTCATTGGGTAAGAATAAATTCTCGGATTCCAGTAAGATGCATGTTCTCCTTGTCCAAGAGGGACTGTGTGCAGTGGCAGCAGCACTGATGGGTCCCTGTGTTTACCTGTTAGTGGTGATGGATGTCCCTGAGACAACAGCTCCGTGTCACGTCAACACCAAGGAGACATGTTTTCCCACTGTCAGGTGGAAGGAAAGCTTCCTTCTGCAGGCAGCATCCTTCCAGCCTCTGCTTGTTCTCCACATGTACATAACTCGGGAATCATCCTCCAGAATCGCTGCCTAAAACGTTCTATCTCGGGTGTAACTGACCGAGAGAGACAAGGTAAAAAGGGCTTTCTGTTTATTTCTTATAACTGAGGAAGAATTCAGATTTTTCATCAGTTCTAAATAGAGGAGGTGGGATCCAAGAAGAGAGACACTGGCTACA
>NW_009925331.1:0-12290 GCF_000696875.1 Nestor notabilis | reverse complement strand
GCAGCCCTGTGGAGAAAGACTTGGGAGTGGTTGATGAGGAACTGAAGCGCAGTGTGCGCTTGCAGCCCAGAAACCAACCATATCCTGGGCTGCATCAAAAGAAGCGTGACCAGCAGGTCAAAGGAGGTGATCCTGCCCCTCTACTCTGCTCTCATAAGACCTCACTTGGAGTATTGTGTACAGTTCTGGTGTCCTCAACATAAAAAGGACACGGAGCTGTTGCAGCAAGTCCAGAGTAGGGCCATGAGGATAAGCGGGCTTGAGCACTTCCATACGAAGACAGGCTGAGAAAGTTGGGGCTGTTCAGCCTGGAGAAGAGAAGGCTGCGTGGAGACCTCATAGCAGCCTTCCAGTATCTGAAGGGGGCCTATAAGGATGCTGGGGAGGGACTCTTAATTAGGGACTGTAGTGATTGGACAAGCGTAACAGGTTCAAACGTAAACAGGGCAAGTTTAGATTAGATATAAGGAAGAAGTTCTTTACAGTGAGGGTGGTGAGGCACTGGAACAGGTTACCCACGGACGTTGTGAATGCTCCATCCCTGGCAGTGCTCAAGGCCAGGTTGGATGGAGTCTTGAGTGACATGGTTTAGTGTGTGGTGTCCCTGCCCATGGCAGGGGGGTTATCTTAAGGTCCTTTCCAACCCAAACCATTCTATATATGATTCTATGTCATGTGAGACAGTGTCAAACGCTTTGCAGAAGCCCATGTAGATGACGTCAACTGCTTTGCCCCATCTGTCAGTCTGTAGAAGGCCACTAAACTGGTCAGCCAGGATTTGCCCTTAGTGAAGCCATGTTGGCTGTCACCAACCACCTCGTTGTTTTTCCATAAGCAGTCAGATGAGAGTTCATGTAAATGTTACATCTTATGGGGTTGTCTTTCTTTATAAGCTTGATGCAGCAGAACCATAGAATGGTTTGGGTTGGAAAGAACCTTAAAGATCATCTAGTCAAACCTCCTGCCATGGGCAGGGACACCTTCCACTAGGCCAGGTTGCCCATAGCCCCTTCCAACCTGGCATTAAGCTATCTGTGGTTATAATAGCATATGAAAACAGCATTAAAACAAAATTTTTGAATACAGTGCAACCCAAAATGCAGAGAGCCAAGTCTGGTGCTAAAACTTATCCAGCTCAAAACTGCTGCAAACAGCTGATTACCAATAACATGGATACTGAACTGATAGCAAATAGCATTGAACTGATAGTGAACAGCACTCAGACCAGAGGAGCGACGCTGAGCCTAGCTCTGCTGCTGGAGAAGGCCTGTTCACTTCTTTGGACAGAAAAAAGGAAGAGCAGGGGGATCTTGGAAGTGCAAAATTTGCACGCACTCACCTCAGCATCTGCAAAACAATTACAGCAACACACTCTGTTTATAGACCACCAGAGATTTGTCATCCCTGAGCTAAAGACCAGGCAGGCAGACACCCAGGCAGAATATGAGAGTTAGCCTCACTCCCTCAATGCAGCTCCCTGACCTCCCCCCTCAGCCACCTCACCACGTGGAATAAAAGCAAATAGAATGCTCAGCATGGCTGTTTCCCACATGTGGATGCAGTGCCAAAGCTCCCTGAAAGGGCAGTCACATCCCCTGCAGACCAGCCAGCGCTCATCAAAGCCTGGAGACCCTCCCCTCCACACCTGGTTTTCACAACCTTGTTCAGTCATCGTGATGTGCGCAAGAGCAAGTGCCAAGGAAGGAGACAGATTGTTTGCTGCCCTGCTAACTGTATTTCCATCCCGGCGAGGATTTCTGTCATATCATAGAGAGACAGATTTACAGTTTTCTTTTTGTAGGAAAACACATCTATTTCTTAACAGCACGAGGCTAATTCCCTGCCTCGCCGCCTGCAGCTAAGCTTTGCCACGTTTTACTACACTGGGCTACCCATTTTAATGCACTGACAGTTTCACTTTCTCTGTGCAGTGTGTGTTTTTGAACTCACTCCGCAGCATGCTGTGAAGCAGACAAGGGAGGAGGGAATAAAGAAGGAAAGAGGGAAGGTGGTTCAGCCCCATGGAAATGTTGCACTTCCCTGGAGATTAAGCTTCTGTTTTCTCAATAGTCCCAATAAGGGAATCTAAATGTTTAGCAGAGCAAATCTTAAAATAAGATTACATGTACCATGTTGTCCCAGCCAAAAACATTACCCCTGCTTAGCGGCAGCACATATGCACTGGCATGAGTTCACAACAACTTGCTGGTGGGTGCAATGAGCAAAATAACTGTTTGTGTTGTCTGCCTGCAGCTACTCCACCACTTCAAGCCCCATGAAAACACCTCGAGGGGCTGCTCTACGTTATTTGCCTGACATCGTAAATGCGGATGGCACGTTGTGAAACAAGGGAAGGTCTGCTTCTCTGTTTCAGGAAATACCCATCACAACAAGGCAGCAGAGCCCTGCTGATTTCCACCACAAAACTGCTGTCCAGTAGACCCAGTTTCAGTCCACAACCCTGCCCTAAGCACCTTATGGTTTACAGCTTGAGCCTGCCACATAGCCGTGTGCCGTTTGGCCCAGGTCACACAAACACTAGCTACTGAGCTAAAATCCTCACAACCCATTCTGTTAGCCCACAGCTGATAAGAAGGTTACCTGGCTGGTTGGACGTCCAGAAAAACACTTAAAGAAAAGAAAGCCTCAGCTAGTTAGTAGGCCTTCTGCATTCATTTCTACTCACTGTCTACATTGACTGAGTCAGATGCAGTCAGTTCCCAGCTAATTTCCTAGGTTCAGCTAGTTGAAAGCAACCCAAACTCAAGTTGCCCACTGTACCCTCACAGTTCCCACATGCAGTCTACTACATGAAGGAAACATCCTACAGTTTCATGCCAGGGAGTACAGTTTCTGGGAAAGATGCCACTACTTCTTCTAATCAATTGTTTTAAGATGACTCTACTTCACCATGGCTGAAAGTGCCACTCTTGGGGACATATGAAAATAATTCCTTCCTTTTTAGGTCAAACATTGCCCTACAGCACCACACAGCCCACATTACAAGGGAAATTGGAGTGAGAAGAGACCCATTCTGGTATTGCGATGCCCAGAACAGAGCACAGAGCTCCTAGTGTGGTCCCATCTGGAATGTCATTTAATATCCAAGTCAATGAGGTTTTGAGTCAAGAGGATTAGCTTAATCCAACTAGTCCCCCTTCCTTGGGGGTAAGGGAGGGGAGCAGCAGTTTAGGTTTCAACCTCAAGTGATACCTCATTTATTTAGAGAAACCCCCAGCTAAGAGAGGGGATGTAAGGCCTGAGATTTCTCACATTAAAAAAAAAGGGAAAAGAAAAAAATGTCCAACGTTAGCAAGCCCTAATCCATTTGCCATGACAGCAATTTATCAGGCCATAAAGAAGCAATGAACAGACTAATTCAATTGTGCCTTTGTAAAGGCTCGGCTGTAAGGGAAACCTGAGCTTATTATAGTTTTTCTACTGAACAACATGAAAAATTCAGGCAAGGTGAATGCTTCTCAATCCCTTGGGTCTGAGGAGCAGCTTGCAGTACCTGAATCAGCACCACTTCCCTTTGGTACACCCATCTGGTTAAGGAGTAAACAAGGCATATCTTATCTGCACTAGATCTCTCTGCATGCAGAGCCTTAATTGGAAGCTGAGCATATTCGAGAAAATTGGGATCAATTATCTCTGACAGCATTCCCAGGAATTAGATCAAACAACACATTGGCACTTAGAGAGGGCTAAGGAAGAGCAGCAGGAGCCAAAATTACCCACCTTGCCCTGCAGCCCCTGCTGTTTGATACACAAATAATCCTACAGCAGCAAGGCTCATCTCTGCCACAAAGCTACAAAAAGCCTTTACCCTGGAATCAGTGAAAACACGCAGAGGTGGGAAAGCATCTGAGGAATTGACTCCTGAACGACACCTCACCTCAGGCAAACTCGCCAGGATGAAAAATTGCCAGAGTACATTTGTTCCCAGCCTAAGGATGTTTTCACTGCGGTACAAATTTGATGAGTCAGGCCAAACCCAGAATTTCATGAACTGTCTTTTTGGTGCCCTGCACCCATGAAAACCAGACCACATGTGCTCACGAAAATGTTCTCATGCATACAAGCAGGACTTGGGCCACTGTAGTAGGCAGGCCTATAATTAGGCAATTTTGATTTGACATTGAACATGGCTGAACTTGGGAGTCAAAATGTAGGCTTCTTTTAGACAGCTGACACGCTTCTTGATTTTACAAACTGCAAAGGGTGACCAGGAAAATGCCAGAACTAAGAGAATTTTTCAGTAAAGAATCCAGTTCTTATGATGATACCTGCCTGCAGTTTCCCAGTTGCTGAGCATGAGGTAGTAACTCAGTGGATTGTTCACATATAATCAGGCATCTAATTGTGCATGCAGCTGCCAGGCTGGAATATGCAAATCCACCTGCAAAATGAATCTGTGCATTCTGAAAAGTGAACTTTAAAAGGTCTGTGGTGACAGGCAGCTGGCAAGGTCTAGTTCCAAATGTCTTCTACAACCTTATCATGAAAATAAATGGCACTCAGTTAAGTTCTCAATCCGCTTCTGACTATTTGACTTTGAGGTGACTTTTCCTAGCTAGTAAACTGCCTTCCCTAAAGTCATCCTTCACACTGCTGTGAGACCATATATAAACTTCATGAAAGTTCTTCTTCAAGGTAAAGTGCAGTGCTCTGCTCCATCTCCTGGAACAGTTCAGAAAGCCGGTCCCCTCATTTCAATTGTAAAGCAGCTGACAGTAATTGCTCGTTCTGTCTTGCTTCCAAGTAAATGAGAACAAGGACCTAAGGAACAATAGAGTAGAAATGACACTTGTGAAACAAGCATGTTGTAAGTCCTAGATAATCAACTATGACAAATGCATTCATAAATGTATAATTGTTACATGAAGGGGAGGGAGGGCAGGAGGAAGCTGGAGAGGTACTGTGCTCGGACTCACAAATCATTGAAATTAGAAATGGAAAAGACACAAACCACCTGGGGCCAACACAGAATCATCATCACCAATGGTAGTTCATTAATGAAAGGCCCTAAGGAAATAACATATGGCTAAATGGGAAAATTCAAGAGGCTATTCAGGCTGGACAAGCATGCAGTTGCATGTTTGGAAAACTAGTCATAATGAAGACAATGATAAATGACTGTGAACAAAAAAACAAGAGGGAAATCAGAAAAGCCAAACTGGAGTTTGAAAAATAAATAGCCCAAAGCATTAAAATCAGCTAGAGGTCCTTTCAGGATTTGTCTACATTAGTGCTTCAGTTCAGATCAGGAGCATGGTTTTAAAGCAAATCTCTTCATCTTCACTTAATATGCTGTGTTCATGTCTCAGAGAAGACAATCTAGATTCTTCTCAGAAGAAACCAGAAGATGCACTCTGGGAATGCATTGAACATACTCCAGTTGCTAGCTAGTGGTCACTTTATGGGACCAGGCCAGACCAAATCTAAAATAAAAGCCTCTTGAAATTTTTAGAGTGTGTGGACCTTGCATCCTCAAAATTATCTTAGGCTGTGAGTCCAAGTAATCTCATGCAGCAAAAATGATTTAAAAATTGGGAAGCAACAATACGAAAATCAAGAGTCAATTTTCCTCATGGCCAAAGGTGGCAATGAGACCTTTCCAATGCCACGCTAGGTCTGCTCTCTTTAAATACAGGCACTGATGACCTGGAAAGCGAATTAGGCAGGGAGACAGCTGCCAAATGGTGCAGTTAGTTAGGTTAGTCAGGCAATAAGATTTTCCAGAGGGATGGACAGTAGCTATACGATGCCAAGCAAAATCTAATGCTCCTAATAATGCACAGTGTGGGGGAAAACTGTCTTTCATTGTTGCAGATCTCTGCCAGAACTGCATCAGCTCAGCAAAGGACTATGTGTGCCACTTCA
Source organism: Nestor notabilis (assembly GCF_000696875.1). Classification (NCBI taxonomy): domain Eukaryota; kingdom Metazoa; phylum Chordata; class Aves; order Psittaciformes; family Psittacidae; genus Nestor; species Nestor notabilis. The sequence goes on along the minus strand of NW_009925331.1, from coordinate 6,404 downwards.
GATGAGTCCTGACTTGGGGTTTGAGTGCAGCAAAGATACTTAGGCTGTAGAAGAAATGGCCTGCAGAACAATGCAGAGAGATTATCATTCCAGCTTCCTACATAAGTGGAGGAGCAGCTGGGAAAAGGCACTGGTCACCTCATTTCAAAGTCAGCATCACAGAAGTCACTACTGATCACTGACCTCCTGTTGTCCTCTTCCATCTGCCAACTCAGTCAAAATAAGCTAAGTTAATTTAAACAGTTTATACAGTAGGGTTTTGATGCCACAGTAGCCTCACTTTGATTGAAACAGGTTATGGAGTAGTAACACAGGCAATTATGCCACCAAATCAGAGTCAAAATAAGTTCTTTATGTGGTGAGGTGTGAGAAATAGCTGGGGGCAAGCTTGGAGGAGTGTGAAGGGGTAAAGAATATGACAGCATTTAACTGCAGCACCAGAAGCAGGATGTACCCAAAAACTGGAGGGCAATTCCAATAAGGCTATTCAGTTATCTAACACCATTAACTGTAAGTGCATTTAGTGCATTTTAATGTGATAGTAGATAAAATGTTCTGAGTACTGGTCTTATGAATCAATCTTTCCAGGCCTAGTGTGGTAAACGTTAAGCTGAGAGGATCCAGAAGAGTAAACTGAGAGCATGTTCTCATTGAAATCTCTCCTTGGACATTCTGAAGGGCATTTGTGACTTGTTCCAGCTGTTAGCACCTAAGGGTAAAATGCTCGCAGTCATTAGAAACACCAAAATGCACCCAAGGCTGAAGAGGTAACACTCCTGTCTTCTCACCACTCTGCAGGCAGGGGCAGGTAGTGGCCCCAGCACTCAGAGATGAAGCTAAGCAAATTTCATAGTCATCCTGGCAGCTTGCAAGGCCTTATCTGCTCAAATCAGCAGCTCACTTCCCATGTATACAGAGGGCTTGGGACTGTTAGCACCCTCCATTCACTTACACTGGATGAGGTGCTATCTAATAGACACACAGGAAGTAGTTTGAATTGACCAGGCACTGTCACAGGAGAGAGAGATTAGAAAAGAGTTAAAAGTAGACAGGCATTGGCTATCATATGGTGCTCCCGTTTTCACATTCTCAGCGCTCACATTTTTTGGCCACAAAAGGATACATACGTTGGAACTGTTTGATTGGGGGTAGAGTAAACGGGTGTTATGTTTATCTGTAACCACTGCTCTCACATGGCGTTGTATGTACTTGTTCTGTTAGCCACGAACTAGTATACCCAAACAGTCTTATGCACACAAGTAAACAAAGCTTGAAGTTACTTAGGCTGTGCTTACATAGTTATTTTAATCCAATACAAGTCCATGCTGCCACTGGCTGGGGCTGCTTGCCTTTTTCTTGCCTTTACCCTAAAGCACATCAGCATGCTCCTGCTCCGTGCCAAAGGCTTTCATGCACCAAGCAATCAAGTAGCTAAAGAGTGATCCAGATCAGGGAACCAATTCATCTGCAACCTGAGCTCTTTTTTGACCTGTTAGGTTGGTTCTCAGATGATCCACGTGTTACAGCAATGCAAGTGCAGTGGCATTAACACCACAAGCATTTCAGTGGACAGGAGAGGACAGGGGAATGTGGTGGCCTTTCCAGCATACTCATCTGCTTATCTGTAGGCTCATACTTAAGTTCTCTTGCTGTCAAAAGGAACTTAGGCACATACTTAAAACTGATCTTGTGTATCAGATGCTGTATAGAGCCGTCTAGCCATTTTAAATTCTCCCATAAATAAAACTCTATTCTATGCATAAAATCTCTACAATCAAGTTTCACAAAAGTAAAATTCTCAGTGTATAATGATCATTGATATTATGCAATATTTGTATAGCAGCATGAAGTCATGAAATATAGACAAGAAAAAGAAAATCACCTGAGATCATCTTGCAACTGTAGTCCAACAGCACGCATTCATTTTATAGCTGATTAAAGCTCTGAACATCTTTTCTCATCAAATTTTAATGTTTTGAAATCTGGAATTGATCCAAGGATAAAACCAAGTATTCCAGCAATTTCCCAATAAATGGAAACCTGGAGGAAAACAAGAATTAAGAGATGGATAAAACGGGTTAAATTAAATCTGGTTTCCAGAGTCAATTTTAGGATTCTGAATTTTCATTTTAAAATATATTCTATTTTATGGAAGTTCTCTTACTTCATATTTTCCTGTTATTTTATGACTAATCAACAGAATTATGCACTGCCTAACATTGACATGTCATAATATGACATATCATAATTTAAATATTCTTCTATTCTACCAAAAATAGTTATTTTTAAAACCATTAAGGGCAGCTGCTGCCTGGTAGCGATCAAAACACTTTTTTTCTCTCATAGGATAGTTTGATGCTTTGACACAGAAAAGGAAGGAAGATGAAATATTTCAGTCAGCACTGAGCAGAAGCTACTCTGAAATACATTTAGGATAAAATAAAAAATGAAGTTTAAGTAATAGAATGTTTGAACTGCATGTCATACTGTATGTACTACATGAATGCTAACAGTGCATACAATATCTAGAAATAGCTCAAACAATGAAAATTACAAAATAAAACAGAATAAAAAATATTGGGGGGGGGGAGGAGAAGAACATTCCAATTCCATAAAATTAGGTTATTTAAAAAGCCTGTGCAGCAGGAGGAGGAGAGTAGCAGTCCATTTCATTCTGCTGCAATTTTTGAGCCCGAATGTGGCTCCATCTTACTGATGAAAGCATTTTTCTTTGAAATAGCAAAAAAAAAAAAAAAAAAAAAGGAAAAATATTGGCTAAGAAAATGTCTTTCTCAAAAAGAAGTGATAAAAATGATCGATATATACAGCAATCATGCCTTATCTCTATGTTTTTCCTGACAACCTTCAGTTGACCTGAAGTACTCTGGGTAATATCTAAGTAATTTGCCCCGGCACATTTCAAATGCTGAGACAACCAAATTCAACACACGGCCCCTTCATGACTTTTTTCATTTGCAGGGAGACATAGTTATGCAACACCTTCAGCTCTGCTGATGCCTCTCCAAGGGAAGGGGAAAGCCCGAGACGCTGTCCGTCTGTTCTGGTGACCCAGCAGGGACCCGCCAAACCACCCAGCAAATATAAAACTGGAAGTTGCAGCTGTGAAGCACAGAAAAGAGGCAAAACACTCACAAGCTGCTGTCAGGCAGAAGCACATTCCTCCTGGAAGATAAGGCCACGGCGGGCAGCTCCTCAGAGCCAGCGGTGGGCCCATGCCAAAGTAACGTGCTATGATACAAGCACTTGTGTTGCCTAAATTGCAAGGCAGATTTTATTTAATTAGGTTTCAAAAAAACCCCAAACATAAAAAACCCAAAAAACCCAAACCCCCCAAAATACCCTGGGCCCTCGATATGCCATCTGCAACATGTGGACTGGTGAGTGGTGGCCATTACTTCCCCAGGAGCCACCAGGTCCCCACCTACCCCTCAGGCCCTACCAGGATTTACCTAATTTATGTCCTAAGCAACTAAAAAATAAAGTAAAACAAAAATAAAATAAAGGGTTAATTTAGATTCAGGGTCTAAACAAGCGGACATCAGTTCCTAAAGCCCCCACTGTCAGAGACATCACCTACATCATGACTACCCCTCCCTGCACACCCCAAACTGCCACATGCCCAGGGCCTCCTCGTGCTGCTTGCTGCTGAGCCCTGCAGCAAGGTGGACATGAGGCTTTTTGGGCATGGCCATTGCCACCTTTTGCTTTTGACATGAAGGATGAACATTTCCATGCTTATTGCTAGGAAAAGCATAATGTGCTCACAAGAATCAAGTCAGAGACAATTGGGTGCTTGGTTTCTCCTTTTCCTCTCCTCACAGAGCCTAAGATGTCAGGAAGCCCATTTACATAACAGGAAGAAATTCTCCTAATGAAGAGTGGAGAAGAGGAAACAGCTTCAGCAGCAGCAGCAGTCCCCTCCCTGTGCTTGAGATTGGATTTTGAGAACCTGCTCCAGACAGACTCTGCGACTGGAGACAGCATCTGACAGTGACAACAAAATCCCACATCTTCTTGGGGGAAATAAACATTTGAAGCTGGAGGATGCATGATCTTTATCTTTATATTATCCCTGATTTAACATGAAACCATGTCATTAAAAAGTAGTGGTGTTAAGGGGGGCAGCAGGCTTGTTCATGTCATAACATCACCCTACAAATCTTACCTTGAGCACAGATGAGGAGAAACAAGGGGGACTTTCTCTCACAGCCTGAGAATGACAGAGCATTATACGAAGGGAAACTCTGGCACATGCTTTTAAAATAGGCAGTTAATTTATTTTCTGTATGTCTACAAAGCTCATACGGGTTACAATGACACATGCTCAGATGCAGCCTTTCATTGCCAAATGTTTTTCAAAGAGTTTTACAAACTCAGCTGGCTCTGCAAAACTGGATAAGCACACATGCACATGAGCACATTCCTGCCTGTTCCTGAGGTGCAGCTGTCCAGAAGAGGAAATAAAACCTTTCTTTAAAAGAGCAGTGCAAAGCAAGAGACAATTTAAGCAATGAAACAGCACGCCTTCAAGCATCTTCATTTCCCTTGCTCTTGAGTATTCATCTGCAGAGCTACATACACCTTTTATCTAAACATCCATGGCCATGCAGGGACTGAGAAGGTGCTCGGGTCCTGTACCTATAAAACATGTAGGTAGGAGTTCCAGTGAAAGCCAAGTGCCTGCATGCCTGTGAGGCTCTACATTCCAGATATCCTGGGGTGAACAGCTTACAGAGTCAGGGTGGGACAAACTCCCTGCAGTAAAAGCAAGGAGGCAGAGAATTACACTACCCACACTTACCATTGCTTGCCTTGCAGCGGGCATTCTCCAGCCTTGCAACCTTCTCACACCATCCTGATGCCAGTTCCTTCCCAATTTTCCACACAAGAATGGAGGCTGAGTGACCCTTCCAGCAGAACGTTCCCTGCTGTAGTTAGCTACAACCCAGACTGTGATCCTCTGGTCCACTGCCAGCAGACTGGGACTTCTGCAGCTGACTGCCCAGAGCAGAGCAGTGCAGAAATGGAGTCTCATGATACAATGAAAGGTTGGGCAGGTATGCGTATGCCAGGAGGCAGCTTTAGGCATACAGACACTGAGTGAGAAGTCAGTACACAAGCCAGAAAACCCAGACTCAGGTTGATCTGGGAAGGCATTAGAAGACTATCAGAACCTAGCTTATGAGCTTTTCTGCCCAGATTTTGGTTAACTTCTTACTGCTGTATAAACAGTTTGAAACTCCTTGTTTTACAGTGAAACTAAAGCCCTAGTATCTGTTCCCAGCCAAGTAAGCAAGCCTAAGCTTTCAGAAAAGTGCCAAGTGTTCAGTGTAAGGAGTCTCCTGTGCAAGGGGAAGTGATCTGAGGCAGGAAAGTTTCTTCTGGATTCAGTTACCAGGTTATTAGATATAAACCCAAGACCCTAGCCTTTTGTGATTATTCAGGTTGTTGCCATCAGGCCTTGCTCTGTGTTCTTACCTTCTTTAGTCCAACCTGCTGCAGCCCCATCTGCAGAGGACAGGGATTTTCTGGGCCATGCCAGTCCAAATATACAAGTCAGTCCTGAAAGCTGACAAGGTTATTTGACAGCAAACTGGAAGCAGTGGGTCATACAAGGGCCACCTCAGTCAGGCAGATCTCTCAGCTGTAGCAGTAAATCATCTTAGGTCACCCTGACTGCCCACACTGTCAAGGTGTCTGGCCTGGAGTCCTGACCTGAGCTTGGAGATGCAAGTGGTGTGAGCTGGTAGCATTGAAGGTGCCCACGGGAGCAAAGCTTGAGTGTAAGATAATCCCCTCCTACACCTCATCTTACCTGCCAAGAGAGCAAACTGCTGCACTCTAAGTAATGGCCAAAGACAACACACAGGGAGTGGGAACAGGGAATTCAGACTAAAGTGTGATCACACAGCCTGAAGTAACTAGGCACTACACATACATTTTCTGTGTTTATACCTTTTTATTTCAAACAATTTATGGACAACTTCGGCAATCAAGTATAAGAATGCTGAAGGCTATAATTTCATTGATTTATTTCTAAAATTCATCTATTTCCTCACTCTCTCTTGAATTTTCTTCTTCCTGATTAGACCACTTGCTTTTTCTAGTCAAGTGTTTTCTCAAACTATCTCATTATTTTCCTTTGCTTCGAGTCTTTCCATTTTTTTGCTGAAAAATAACAAGTTTTGCCATGCCTTACTCTACGTTTTATTTCCCCAAATTGTCTCCCTTTTTCTTTTGTTAAATAAGGTATCTTGTCTTTTACTGATCCTACAGGGAAAGGCTCTTGAAAGGAATAGACTTACTTGCTGGTAATATATACAAAGGTACAAGTAAACATAATACCTATATAGAATCACAGAAACATAGAATAGTTTGGGTTG
>NW_009925330.1:73226-73504 GCF_000696875.1 Nestor notabilis | reverse complement strand
GTTGGAGCAAGTGCAGAGGAGGGCCATGAGGGCCATAAGAGGACTAGAGCACCTCCCGTATGAAGACAGGCTGAGAAAGTTGGGGCTGTTCAGCCTGGAGAAGAGAAGACTACGTGGAGACCTCATAGCAGCTTTCCAATATCTGAAGGGGGCCTACAAGGATGCTGGGGAGGGACTCTTCTTTAGGGACTCTAGTGGTAGAACAAGGGGTAATGGGTTTAAACTTAAACAGGGGAACTTTAGGTTAGATCTAAGCAAGAAGTTCTTCACAGTGAGGG
>NW_009925330.1:30348-73208 GCF_000696875.1 Nestor notabilis | reverse complement strand
CAAAGAAATGGTAAATGCTCCATCCCTGGCGGTGTTCAAGGCCAGGTTGGACAGAGCCTTGGGTGACATGGTTTAGTGTGAGGTGCCCCTGCTCATGGCAGGGGGGTTGGAACGAGATGATCTTAAGGTCCTTTCCAACCCAAACCATTCTATGATATGATTCTGTGAACATCAGCAGTGTTCAGTTCTGATGTGAGGACCTCAAGTACTGTATCAGAAGAAACCTTGCACTGAAGTACAAAGATAAGAAAGATGCATTCAAGACTGTTTGCTTCACTATATTTCAAGTGGGTTTTGGAACCACCTTTAGGAAATCAGTTATCTTCATGAAGGTGGTACCTGAAACTCTTGTTATAATATCTAAGGCTGGTACACGATTATCTAGCAACACCCACCACAAAACTCAGTTCTCAGGTACTTAGAACCTGATGTATATGCATTATGCTGCAGACTTTAATTTAATAGATAATTATATATTATCTATTTCCCCCCTACAAGATTGTAACAGTGGCCTCTTAGAATCATAGAATAGTTTGGGTTAGAATGGACCTTCATGGGTTACCTAGTCCAACACCCCTGCAATGAGCAGGGACATCTTCAGCTAGGTCAGGTTTCCCAGAACCACATCCAGCCTGACCTTGCATGTCTCCAGGGATGATGCATCCACCACCTCCCTGGGCAATCTGTGCCAGGATTTTACCACCCTCATTGTAAAGATTTTTTTCCTCACATCCAGCCTGAATCTCCTCTCTGTTAATTTAAAACCATTACCCCTTGTCCTACCGCAACAGGCCCTGCTAAAAAGTCTTGCCCTATGAGCAAGGTCTGTTGTGATAGGGCAAGGGGTAATGGTTTTAAAATAAAAGAGGGGAGATTTGAGCTGCATCAATACTATGCAGTAAAGTAAACCTCAGTTGCAGGATACCTACCAATGTCAGTCACTATAGAGGTGGAAAATGGGTAGTAAATGCCATAAGGGATTGCAGAAGTAGTTTCTTCTTCATGATGGACAGCTGCCTGTAAAAGGCCTCACCTACTTCATCCTTCTGATCAGGTGGTCTGTAGGAAACATCCACAGCAGTGTCACCCTTGCTGGTCTGCCCTTTAATCCTGACCCATAAGCTCTTGGCTTGCTCATCATCCACCCTGAGACAGAGCTCCAGACATTCTAGGTGTTCTCGCACATAAAAGGCAACTCCACCACCTCACCTTCCTGGCCTGTCTTTCCTAAAAAGCATGTAGCCATTCATGACATTCCAGTTAAGTGAGCTATCCCACCATGTCTGTAATCGCAATGAGATCAAAGCCCAGCAAGTGCACATAGATCTCTAATTCTTCCTATTTATTTCCCATACTACTTGCATTGGTATACGGGCACTTCAGAGAGGTATTTGAGTATGTCATTTTCCCAGGTATGGTGCAAGAGGGAACCCCATAGTCATCTCCTGTATGCACTTCCTTGGCTGCAAGCAGTTGCCAGAGGTATCCCCACCTGAGCCTTGTTTTGCATGTGGGTCGTCTCTGTAATTCTCCCTTTCCCACACCTTTCCTAGTTCAAAGCTCCCCTTACATGAGCACAACATGAAACACAGCAAAGCCTGTGAGGAAATTCATAATTCTAATTTTAGAAAGGATTGCAGTAAATAAGACATCCATCCACACATTGAATAAGGAGAATGTGGCTGAACGCTGTTTAGTATGTTATGTGAGTGCAGCCCATCAGATGCACTGACGCAGGTGAAGATCCTGTTAAAAATATGATATGCGATCACATAATCAAAAATCAAATTATAATGTATATGTAAGATAATTAATTCAGCCTTGTTTCCTGCAGTAGTATTTCACCTGGCAGCCTTACTCATCTTCCTCTTTTAACATAGGTTTTATTTTAATCACTGATACTACTACTGTGCTCCACCAGAAAGCTCTTCCTCCAAGCAACTCCACCACAGAACTGACAACAAAACATAGAATGACTGGTTGAGCCTTACTTTATACACTGCCAGAGCTCCAAAATGTTTAGCAAAGATATCACAGATGTTTGTAGGAGTAGTAGAAAGGACTAGGGCAAGTTGTTTAGCCACGTTTTATCCCTCTGCCATACACTATTTATGCAACTTGGAACAAATCTGGCAGATTGTATGCGAAGATTCGTATCTTCGATTGAAGAAATCAGGCAGGTGAAACAGGAGAAGGTTGAGACTGGAGTAGGGAACATTCTTCCATGTACCACTCAGTAATGGAAGCCTCTTGATACTCCTCCCAACATGTTCGGGAGAGAATGGCATCTGCTTTATCAGGTCAGGTTTCACTTAATATATATTGTGAGGCTTTAATTCCTACCTGTAACATGAGAAAAAGGCAATGGATAATAATTTACAGTGATTTATCACACATGACTGACAGAAGCTGCAGAAGGCTCTAAACTCCTTGTCCTATGTCACAGCTTCTCCTCCTTGCACCACTCTGATTCCCCACAGATGGGAATTTCCCAGTTCCACCACACGTCTTACTCGTGCCACATTCAATCAGAGGTAGCCATTGGCATTCTTACATCAGAGAACCATAATAGAAATTGTAAAGGGGACTTACTAGGCTTCTTCCTGTGCGATGATTTTCCATGTTGAAATATGATACTGTGCCAGCAATTCAGTGCTACCCCGTCTACATCCAGTTGAAAATTGCCTCATATACTGAAAATCCAAGGCAAGCCAAGAGCAGCCAGATGGAATAGACTTGGAATGATGAGTGGAGTAAAGAAAACTGGACTTTGCTTTAGAAGAATAGGATTGTCAGGCTGATAGGTATTTGAAAAATGTTTGCCAGACTTCAAAAAATTCCAGCTGAGCACACATTTCTACTTTATTCTGCATCTAAAACTTTTGTTCTGTTCTCTAACTGTTTTTTTATCTTTACAATACCTGTCTCTACAGGGAATTTTATTTCAGTATCAGATCTTCTAGGTCACAAATATAACAAAACATATTACTCTAAAAATCAGAATGGCCACATGTTCTGTTCCAAGGACCTGTTTCAGTGAAGACCTGTAAACACTTTACTAGTCTAATCATCCAAACTCCAACCTAAGAACAGCAACTAGCATTGTGAAAAATGCTATCTCTGATAGACATGAAAATAAAATGAAAAATAGAAATACAGCATTAATGTACTAAGATTAAAAGTTGATTCCATTTGCAGGGAAATATTAGCCCCATCTGTTTTGGGTTTTTTTACAATGTTTTTAATTATATTCTTGCCTGCTTTCAAGCATGTCCACTGTTGACTGAAAGGAAAATTACGTTTCTTTAAAATATTAGGTTTACATTCTTACTGAAGAATTAGACCTTTTCCACATTTTGCCTTTGAAAATGAAGGGTGTACAAAAGAAGGAAAACTATTTCTTCTTTCTCAGCACATCACTGAAAATAGGAATTTTGCCTGCATGAGGAGTAGAATGGTTGACAAGGAGGAATAAAAGCTAAAACAGCCGAGGTAATTATTCTGCCTTTTTCCTACATCAACCGTGACCATTTCAGGTAAGTGTCTGTAGGAGAGCTCACCACTGTGCAGAGCTCTCTTTCTACAAACATCATCCTTAACACTCACAAGAATTGCACACTGCCACAGGTGTCACTGCTCCAGTGGTATTTGCCATTATGGGGCTTCTAAGGTCCAGCTGTAAATCACTCAATGTCAGCTAGACATAGATTGTCCCAGAATCTCTCAGATCTCTCAGCAGCTTTCTTGCTCCCACTGTCTGGACACTGGAAGTCTCCATTGCTCTGGCCAGGGTTGCTCAGCACTCTTGTTATTCAAGTGGCAAGGGTTAGTTTAGGGCCAGTTTAATGAAATCAGCACTTTAAGTTCTACTTTTCTATCTCTTTTTCCCCCTTCACGCCACAGACACCATGTTAGTCATCTCCATCCTTCTGTCCCTAGGATGGCCTAGAGGTGAGTGTCTCTGGTCTCCACTTGAGAGCACTGTGCTGCTCTCTGGCCTTGGGTCAACCAATGCTATTTTTAATAATCACTTCAAATACCTTACTATCCTCTTCTTCCCTCTCACTACTGCCATCAAGCATCATGTCCTTCTGTTCAGATTCAGTACAAGTGGACTTGCTTTATCACAGGACAGACTGTGTGACCTTTACCTATTCTGGCCAATAACATCTCCACTTATTTAAAAAACCATTTAATTCAATATAAATCTTTTAATACACTTCAATTCTTCAAGGGATTTTTTGATCAAGATGAAAACCAGTAGAAGCCCGACTAATAATGCAACAATACTGAAAAGAGAAAAAAAAATCCTGGCAAAATCCAAATCAAAAATTTCACAGCCCCTACAGCTTTAGATTGTATTCATGGTATTCATTCTCTTGAATATTTTATGTCCTCTAGAAAAGACTATATTTGATTCCCATACCACTGTAGGTGAAATACAGAGATAAAGGTGACCAAAAAAAATATTTTAAGGGCTTTTTTCTCCCACAACATTAAAATATATAACAAACTTGAGCTACAGTAACAGAAGAATTAGTAAGTAAGAAAGATCACAAAAACTGCCCCAAAAATCTTCAATACCTACCTGTCCCCGGAGGAGCATGGTGCTATCAAGCTTTCTGTCCTGTACATGACAGAGATTTTATTGTTTCTCTGACCTGCTCCAGTCTGCAGGGAACAGTGTGATTAAGATATTACCATTAATGGACAGACAATTTCACAAGTTATCCTGCACACCCTGCAAAATTGCTTTGAGATATAGGGAGAAGGAGTCAAGGGGTAGACTGTTGTGAATTTTTCGTTATTGTTTTTATTTTTTTTTAAATAAAGCACTTTAATTAGTTAGTTGACTGAATGGGCTAAGTGTCTGTCAAAGGGGACATGTCATCTATTATATAACATGAGGGCTACCACCCTTTGCTGCTAAACACACTGAAGATATCATGTATAATACAAATACCCACAGGCTGAATAAATGCATTAAACTTATCTGTTCTTTTACCAACTCCAGCTCATGCCGTATCTATGTGCTATAGCTTGGGATGCCAAAATTCAGTTGTATTGATTGCCCTGGGAAAAAGGAGGACAGTATTTTTCTCTAGTCTAGGTTACCAGAAGGTCATAGTATGTGTTGCACTCCAAAGCACACGTTAGATACCCTTCTTCCTACTCCATCACCTGGTCCCCTAATAACAGAATAAGAAACAGAACTTCAAAAACAGAAAGAAGAAACAAAAAAACTCTATCTGATACACACATACATTATATAAAAACATTCATTCATGTGTATGCATATAGTCAATATAAATAAATGCATTTGTATATGCATGCACACTCTTATGATGCAAAGACAGATTAGATGAAGGTTCAGATTGCTGAACACACAATTCATTAACTTTATAAACCAGCCAAATATGTCATTGATTTACCTCATTCATATTAAAATTATATATTTTCCATATAGTCTTCCATAAGCTCCCTTAAAGGACATGCTGTTGATGTAGCATCAGCCCCTTTCATCTACTATTTTCCTTAGAGTTATATTTGGGGGCATTGCTGATAAGGAGTTGTATGAAGAATGCACAGTGATAATCTGTGTTAATGATTGTTGCTTGACTTAAAATAAAGAGGAGCAGCCTTTTAAGGTCAACATCAGTTCCATGTTTGGATTGCTTCTACTATTTGGAAGGAGTTGACATGTTTTAAATTACTGAGCAATGTGAAAATACATTACTAGCACAAGACTGTTGTCTATGTAAATATTTTATGGGTAGAGTCACCCGCCAGTGGTTAATAAGGTAACACAGATTCAAAGTTATTTATGTTGACTCATATTTTTAAGGTGAGGCATTTAAAAACAAGAAAATGTGACAGAGTTGATCAGGACATAAGACAGTGGCTCGCAGACAGACTGTTTGTATCTTGCATGTCATGAGCAGCTCTTTTAAATTACTGATTGAAAAGAGATGTAGCATTGTGCATGTGAAAAATATTGAATGCATAACACAGTGAGTCACCTAATGAACCTAAGTTAAATAGCTATAATTCTTGGTTTTGAGAGATGAAAGAAAAAGATCCTGATTGATAGGCTGTGATTCTTTTGGGTCAATATGCTCATAAAAATAGAAACTATCATCTCCCATCAAATGCAATAGGAAACGTATCTGTCATAAGTGTACATGAATGCTCTCACCCTCGGGTTAACACTATGATTAGTGCATGAGTGCAGCTCATGGGCTCAATATGTAACAGCCTTCCACTTGCTACTCCATGATCTGCCTTCATTCACAGGCAGTATAATGGCTTCCATGCTGCATTGCTCAGTTTGGACCTGCAATAGTACTGCATTACTCAGTTTGGACATAAGACTCGGGGGGAACTTACGACAACTACCTGAAAGGAGGATGGAGCAAGAAGGTGGCTGATCTCTTTTCCCAAGCAACAAGTGATAGGACAAGAGGTAATGGTCTCAAGCTGTGCCAGGGGAGGTTTAGGCTGGATATTCAGGTATTGGAACAGGCTGCCCAGGGAAGTGGTAGAATCACTGTCCTTGAAACAGTTCAAGAACTGTGTAGATGAGGTCCTTAGTGACATGGTTTAGTGGTGGTCTTGGTAGTGCTGGAGTAATGGTTGGACTTGATGATCTTAAAGGTCTTTTCCAAGCATAGTTGATCCTGTGATTTTATGATTCTGTTTGCTGCCTGGGCTGGTGAGGTGGTCTTTCTCACTGATCTTTTCTGATCTTTGTTACACAAGACGAAAGAGAAGTGCAGCTCACACCACCCCACTGCCACTGAGGGTCCCACAGTCCACGAAACAGTGAGATGGGGGATGATGCAGTGATGTGCCGGGGCCGCAATACAATGGCTTGCCTTGTGCAGAGCCCATTACCGACGTGAGAGCCAGTGGCCAGCAGGCTTCTGGAAGCTTTCTTCCTCTGCAAACTTGCCTTAAGAGTAATAAATCCTGTACCACCCTTTCTTCTCAGCAATGCCTCAAAAGCCTGTTTTAGTCTTTTCCAAGAGACTTGGGGGCAACAAAACATACGGGCAATGCAGCTGATTTTACAAAGCTGCACAATGATGAACTCCTGTGTGTCATTTCTGTGCAGGGCAGTCTTTCATGTTTATTGTGAGGCAAATATTTCCATCAGCTGATCATAGATTTCATCAGGGCCATGAACGCTCCAGAACACTCTGGCCAAACAAAATACATGCCTTTGCTTAAATACTGGACCATATGGCCCAATTAATATGCATTTGAAGTGTTTGCAACTCAGCTTATTCCAGGGAGGTCCTCAGGCAGCATTTTAATTTCATTTTACAAGTTGGTCTCTTGCAGTTTTACTGTGTTTCATTACTTTTTGCACAGAAAAGTCTTATGTTCAACATAGATGGCACATAAGGCAGGGTGAGAGCTGTTCAAGAAGCTACATCATTGTGTTGACTGTTTTAAATGTACAGATGCAGATAATACTCATGTTTAGAGTAATCTGGCAACTTGATACACTAGGATTTAATTCACAAGATATCAAGACATCAACCAGACTCAGAGCAGAACTAGAGGTTCCTGTTCTTTTACCACTTGGCGCTCATCTCTGAATGCCCTCAGTCCTGCATAGCTGGTACCATGCACATTTGCTAGTACTTGCAGGAGCCTCAAGCAGTTCATCCAGTGCTCCCTTGCATCCAGGAAAACAGTTTTCATGTGTGTCGACACTTTCAAGACATTTATCATACAAATCCAACAGTTACAACTGTATATTTAGGTGCTACTTCTAGCAGGCTCCATCGTTCATCCATGCATAGATACAGAGCCGAAGTGTTGCCCTACTATTCCTACAAGAAAAGGAACATGTGAGGGATGTTCATGATTAATTTGAAAGAAAGTAGTTATAAAGCCACATTTCTGCTCTAGAAGATACACCTAAGCAAAAGCTCTGGAGAGCCAACAGTTTGGTGGAAATACAAGATAGCAATTGTAGTGAAGAGTTTCTGGACCTGTAAAGAAGAATATATGTGTATTTTCCTGAGAGGCCAGGGTATGCCCTGGGCAATGTCCTTGCTGATCTGTTTCTAGGAAAAGAAAGCATACAGGAGTGCTAGTTAGCACCATGTGTCACTCTCTATAGGCCAGGTCACAGCTGCAGAAGCAGTGAAGCCATTTTCATTAAAGTTTAGGCAGACAGTCTAAACTTAGGCATTCTCACACCCTCACACATGACTGTTGCACATGCATACAATTGCAGAGGCACAGACACCCACCCACCCCGAAGCAGTTGAAGATGAAAACAAAAAGTCCAAACAAACCCCCCAACTCTTATGTTCACAGTTTGTTGCTGTGAAACCTCACATGGGAGTGATCTGTTTCTGGACTGCTAAAATAAAATCCCTGAGAAATGAAGTTTATGATGTGTGAAATAATGTACACGGACAACACTCCCTTCCCCCCACTCCTCAAAATAAACCCTGTGCTCCCCACATACACCCAATCGATCTTCCTCTCTGAGGACACAGCCCAGTGGAGCCTCATCCCTTCCACCCATCATTACCCCCCCCCTTCAGTTTATGCAATAGATTATATGCAACGCGTGATATTTGGAAGCCACATCCTGCTGTAGGCAGGGCTGGCTGTACTCCCTAACACAACACTTGTGGATGACTCTGCTTCCAGCAAGTGAAGTCAATGCGCTGGACGTGGTTTAATTGATGCCAGCTTTGTCCTATTAACAAGTGTTGGCTTTCTTCACTTGATGCATCAAGCAGTGATGTTCTGCAGGTTAGAGCACCCTTAACGCATTAAAGGCTTGTATATGTTGCTGCCTGATTAGACAGGAAATATGCATGGCACCAGGGGATAACTCATGTGAGTAAAGTTACTTGCATGCATATGCATGTGCAAAACTGGGGCTCCAGATGCGAAATACATCTTTTTCTAATCCCTGAGCTACTCCCTGTGTGTATGTCTACATACACATTGCATGCTTATTACTTTTTATTACTTTTAAAACTTAAAAATAAAATTGGCTTGAATTTAGGTTGAGGATTGGCACCAATCCAGGACAATTCTTGTTTTAACTGAAACAGTTTGCCCACTGCTAATTTTAACACAAGAGACTTATTTTGTTAACATGGATGCAAATGGTAAGTGTGTTCACCCTTCCTAGCAGGAGGCCTTGTAAGCCTAGCACAAACCTTGGAAACAGAGATGCCACAGATCTGGGGAGATGCACTCTGTCTGGGAAAATATGTTTTTGAGACACACCTAATTTTCATACCTTCTTTTGCTTCCTATGCAGAAGGAAGGGAGCTAAAAGCCTCACACTCCCAGATGTCTGCAAGGACATAACTGAGTGAGACACTGAGTCTAACTATCCCAAGCCTTTCATTCCCTTTAACTTCAGTGAACATACAGAGGACCTGGCTCCATTTTGGCAGATGGTAAGACTGTAAAGCACTACACCTTCAACTAGGAGCAGGAGGGGGGAAAGTGAGGGGTAATTGCTATGTATAGACAGTGCAGTCATTGAGAGACCTTTAACTTGTTTATCTTTCCATAATAAAGCTTTTGTAATCTATGAAAGAATGACTCTCTTATTCCTCACCAAGCTTCGGCACATGACCCAGCTTTTTCTGCCATTCAAGGAATGTAATTTGAACTAGATTTAGACTCCTCTGGGTGGCCAAGCATGATGCCCATTGGAATGTTCAGCTTATGTGGAATTGTTTGGTTCAGTTTAAATAAATAAATAGCATTAAAATCTAATCATGGAAAGTGTAGCTGTTAAAAATAGACTGAGGTAGTGTTCACCCAAAGTGTCAAGAAAAGGTATGTGCAGGAGGGATTCTGCGAGCCGATTCATCAAGTGCAGGAGCAACCAGACAACCAACACTGGCAAGGTTTCAGGCATGTAAGCACCACCACTGTGTCTCCACACCCTGCCACAGGAGTTCTCAGCAGAGGTTAGACCAGTTTCCTTTTTTTTTTTGCAATTCAGCCACCTGCTTTCCCTTCAGTCAGATTCTCCATGAGGACACTAGATCATCATCAAGCTACCTGTGGTTAGCCTGGTACCCAGCATGAAAACCACCATGTGCAATATTTCTCCACCTGTGAAACAGCTGTTCAAAAATAAAGCAATATTAGAAAGGATATCACTTATGTTTGTTTGTTTGTTTGTTTGTAACTTTTGATGCTGAGTTTTGTCTGTCTGTGCCACAGTAAAACCTCAGTAAGCAAAAAGTATCATAAAACCAGATGGCAAAGAGTTTCTGTCTCAAATTGTTTCACCTTGTGCCCCTTTCTGCCAGGGATGGAGCATTCACAACTTCCTTGGGCAACCCATTCCGGTGCCTCACCACCCTCACTGTAAAGAACTTCTTCCTTATATCTAACCTAAACTTCCTCTGTTTAAGTTTGAACCCATTACCCCTTGTCCTATCACTACAATCCCTTAATGAAGAGTCCCTCCCCAGCATCCTTGAAGGCCCACTTCAGATACTGGAATCAGGGCATTTAATGAAAAAAACTTGCAAAACATTTTAAATATTCAGTTCCATGGTCAGGTTGGGTTCTGAGTACTTGTGAATATTCATTCATGAATGGATAAGAATATTTCCTCTGGTGCAACATATTTTGGATTTTCCAGGATGCACCATAGGAACAGACAAGAGTGCTGGCCATGGTGCATTATGGCTACTTTAAAGTAGCCTGGAACTCAGCCAGGAGAGCTTAGTCCAGACAGTAGCTGTCACAAAGACCTGGGGTAGCTATTCCAAATAAGCACACTCCCTTTTTCACTAACATTTTCAGTTGGAATTCCACTGAATTCTACTTTCCTTTTTGCTCCTACAAAATGCTTATGGAAGCAGAAAAGATGCTAACGGAAAACAGAACACTTTCCCACCAACTGTACTCAAGTGTATCAGGGGTTTTGGGTAGTTGAATTTTTCCATATGCTTCTGACAGACAAACGATGGTGCTCTCCATAGGGATGGCAAACAAGGTGCTCGGCTGCCTGCTCCAGCTGCACTGCACAGAGAGCAGACCAATTCATGAATCTGCTCCTGAGCCACTAGGTTACAGTGAGATTTGGTTTAAATTATTAATGGTTAGAACTTGCTTTAAAATACAGATTTACACATGAAATCTCTGCAGGAACTGACTGATCATCAGGACAGGTCTTCCTGTGTAAGGACCAGGTGGCCAGCCCAGAGCAATGACTTCATCCTTTCTCTGAAGGTGAGCTCTCCCTATGCCTCAGCTAAGTCTAGTTCTGCATAACACTAGTCATCTCTTTGTCCCCAAACCTTGCGATTTCTATATATAAGGCAGACAAGGGACAGGAGTACAATCAGCATTTTTCAGAAAGGAAATCCAGCACTCACGGTCATTCAGTCACAGACTGGAGATTTCCTGAGTCTTCTTCCATTGACCTGCGGTCACTGCTATTGGCTCAAACAAGTCCCAGTTCAGATTTTAAGTGTTTTAATGGTTTCTCACATCACACTGTACAGTAAAGACTAGAAAATGTATGTCGGTTTAAAGTTTTTCAGGACTGAATAAAGGAAGTAAAAAAAAAAACTATGAGAACTATGTACATTCATGATGAATGTTGCCTAGAGAAATGCATGTAAGACTTCCATTCATTCACTTGTAAATTTATCAAAGGTCCTAAGAACAGGCAGGTGCCAAAATAACCAGTTCTCTGGCACTCTGGTTCTAAAAACCTGCAAAATGAATCTTCCTCCTTTGCCCAATACATCTAACCATTAACAGATCAATTACCCACTTTGCATGCTGCTGCCAATGGCCTATTTACACTTGACAGGGAATGCCTGAAAAGCTCTCAGTTTGCAAGGCTTGCCCAGAGCAATGGAAAACAACGTGAGATGCCACAGAGCACAGGTGGCATCACAGAGACTAAGTAAAGCCTAAGAGAAGGAGCAGCATGGAAGAGGATGCCTGGCAGGTCTGCTGTGCTGTTCCCTGTGATTGCCCATCTCTGATCTGCAGCATCCCGAGCCTGTGCCTCGGGTGACTCAGCGTGGCAGGCAGGGTGTGACAGCTCCAGAAGCGGTGCAGCCACACTGCTGCGGCACCCAGCCCCGGCCAGTAACATCATCTCTTGGGACACACTGAGTCAGCCGCAGCGTCGCTAGGATGTGGAAATATTGCCTCCAGTCCTAGAGCTGCCTGTTCCTCTGGGTAGTCCACGCTCAGCCAGGCAGGGTATACCTGGCCACTGTGAGTGTGCGTATGTCTGTGTGTGTGTGTGTGTGTGTGAGCGGGGGCGGGAGGGAGGGAAGCAACAACAGATAAATAACAAACAATACAGGTCCAAACACAGGTCCAACAGGGAGTCACAGTAGGAAAACATAGGTGTAAAAAAGGCTTTGAAAATGAGGAGTATGAATGCATTAAAAAAAAAAAGGAGAATAAGTTTCCTCTTCATACCCTTAAGAAGTTTCCTCTTCCTGCCCTCGAACTGGACAGCATGCCTCAATATGGCTGTACACTGCTCAGTAGAACTGAAGCAAATCATGCTTATCTGCTGAGATACTTATTCATCGTATGTTTCAAAAGAGTGCCCTGTCAGGCCCAAAGGAACTCCATGAGTTCCTGGAGACCCTTAAACTCCAACTTTCTCACCTCCAACACCTTCCACACTGTAATCTCAAATTCAGAGTTCCTTCATTGTTGCATATGGGAAGATCACAGAACAGCTACTGTAGTGCAACTCTTTCTTTTCAAACATCCGTTTCCTGGTTGTCAACTTTTTTTCCTACGCCACCTCTCATGTAGCTGTTCCTAGTCACTCCCTTTCCTTCCTCCTGCTCTGAGACCTGCAGCTCCACCACTGTAAAAATAGCTAGCGTGGAAGGCTAACTTCTCTTGCTAGAGGATTGAAACAGCTGTGGTTGCTTGAAATGTGGAAGGACTGCCCAAATGATTCATCTTGCTGCTCTTCCCCAGCCCTTTTCTTGGTTTGCTGCTTTTCCAAAACACTATGTCTTATTTGCAGATAGCTGGTTATTGTGACCATGCCAATGAAGCTCTCCTGATGTACCATGGGAAAGAGAAAAGGAAGCTGTGGGAGGTACCTCTCATACTTTTGAGGTTGTGTGCTGACTTTTTCTTAAGTAGTTCAGGAGTAGCTAAAAATATGCTGAATATAAAACATAGAAAGAAAGTATCTCACCTAAAGCAAATGGAATAATCAGCAACAATAAAAGCAAAGAGACTGAGTCCAAACCATCACTCACTGGTAAAAACCTCATTCTGACATATGGTTATGTTAATGGTTTTGTATGACATTTAAATATAACAGGGAAGAACAACTTTTTTATTTTTTTTAAAAATCACTGATCTTGAAATGAAGCAAAAATCAAGGCATGTGGATGAATGTGTCCATTAACTGTTTGGGAAGCAGCTGATGCCTGCTTCTGTCTGATCACAACTCTTTAAATCTAGTCTCAAGATTATTCTTCAGATGACCATTAATATATACTACAGTTCAGAAGGATATCCATTTGCCCTATTAAATCTGTATAAGGAAAATGTATTTGGGAAAAGGCAAATAAAGCACATTAGCCTTTCTGCTGAGAAAGTAACATGCGAGTCTGGTGAAGACAGACATTATTAAAGTTCACTCAAAGAAACTCCAAGTTTTCTTATCCAAAATGTTCTGTTCCTCTGCATTGTTATATTCGCCAGACTGAACGGGCTGCTGCTGCCTACTGCTCCTTTTTTTCCAGTTTTCTTAATGGTGTAGTTTTGAAAAGGCTGTTTGCAAATTTACGTTGGGATGATAATCTTCAGCAAATGTCAGGCTGGTTTAAAGAGCAAGCTCAGAACATTCACAAGGACCTGTTGTAAGCATGCTGGAAATACTTGGACAATACCATAGCCTTTAAATTGTGCTTGGCTGGATTGTCAATTGCTGATGTTGCACCCAGATAAATTGCACCCCTGGAGTCTCACTAAAACCTGTAGAAACCTATTTAATGTTATATTTATTATGTATGAAACCCTTTTGATTCCATCAAATTGCAGATTTTTAATAAAAAAAAAAAAAGGAAAAAAGCTGTATGTATTCTAGTCGCATGGAGATGAAGACTCCATGTAATGAGATAATCTACCTGTGATCTGCTGCCAGCTTGACTGAGACATAGTTCAAGGTAAAATGTGTTTAGAGATCTGAAGTAGTAGATTACCAGCAAAGAAAACATTCCTGTTTCCTTATCTTAGGGAGACTGGCTTCCTGCTAGTTGTGGATCCTCCTCCTGCATGAAGTTCTAAAACACCCTTGTTCAGCATTTTCAATTTCATTTGGTAGTGATAATGCAGGTTATGTATAACTGGTGTAGCAGTTCAGATTCCCTTTTTGGCTCCCACAGTGGGTAGTACTGGAGTTCATGCAGTATCATAAAAGATGACTCCATAGCACATTAATTATATAGGGTTTTCAAAGTACTTTGAAGATGAAAAGTGCCATATCAGTGCAACTCCAGGTATTATTGTTTATATAGCATACATAATCATTAGTGGAAGCCTAGCTTTAAGTCCCTTTGGGACTAAGGTGGGAGGAAGATTTGGACAAATTCCATGTCCTCGAACTTTCACTGCATCTGGTTAAGGTAGGTAGATAGCTACCATTCTAAGTTCCTTTGCTGTCTCCTTAATTATAAAATACTATGAAAAAGAAAGTGATTGAAGCAAATGTGGACTCTCACAAGGTGAGATACAAAATCTCTTTCTAAGCTCTCAACCAAAACTTATAGTACTTAACACCTGTGAGATTCATTCTCAAGGAAATAGAATTAATTCACTCATTCTGAATGAATGAAGTAGGAGAAACACCAGCTTATTAATTGATACATATTTAATGGAGCAGCATATTCTAAGATATTCAAGTGTTTCCTACTACATGATGCAAGGGAAAAATAATCACTACAGAAAGCCTTTTCAGTACAAAACATTAAACACCTATTGCTTAAGTGATATGAATGACATGCAGAAAAGAAGTGGGCAGTGGGAGAAGATGGCTGCATGGGAGGAGTGGAGATGTTACAGCTCCCAACAGAAAACACAGCTAGAATGGAAGAGGGATTAATTTCTACAGTTTTCACTGTCATCCATGCAGAAATACTTTCACACCTTTACTTTTTAGGACAAGGAATGGCAATTGACTCTTCTGCCTTGAGTCTACAGGAAAGCCTACAGGAAACAATCCAGACACACTTTCTCTACTCTCACACCTTGACAGCACTAACTGAACATCCATCCTACCATGGAAGAATTGAGGGCTATAGTCAGTCCAAAGTCCACAGAGCTGGGGGGTACCAATGGCCAAAATGGAAGCAGAATAAATTCCTCAGAGATTGCCCTAGACCTCAGCAAGTTACATAAAGCCCACGGATTGACAGTTGGATCCTCTGTGTGCTCCTGAAGTAAAACTATAGGGACTTGGATAAAAGAAGATATTAAGTTCAGAGCAGGGTTTTCATCTCAGGTCACTCAACAGAAACTCCTTGTCTTCAACAGAAGTACACCAGGTCAGACCAGGTAGGATTCTTGCCTGAGTAATACTTCTTCACCTCCACACACAAAACCAAGGTGACAATCTTAGAGTTGGCTATATATTCAGCTTTCAAACAACTATGATGAGTCTCCCAAATATATGGCAGAGTACTCCCAGTGAAACACTTTGAAGTAATGATGCATAGATAATTCTGAATATTCCCCTTTGAATAGGGAAATTCAAAGAGTAAGTAGAGCGTATGTTTTGAAGAGGCCTCCCTGTGGAGAGTGTCCTATTATATGTAAATACCACAGAGCATAGCATGCAAATATGGTCATTAGTGAAGGCTTGAACTTTTCCAGAACAACTTCAATTTTGAGCCAAGCTACTTCAACCTTCAAAAGCAGCAAATTCTATGACTCAGCAGAAGCTGGGACTGAAAAAGCCTGTTTTAGCAAGGACCGGTGGTTTTAAGATGCTAAAGCATCCAGAGGCTTTTCCAATCTCTTAAGCTATTTTCCATGCTTTTTTTCTTATTCAGATAGTTGTAGACGTGCAGAAGAGAACTACTGCATATTTTGCTATCAATTGTTTGTACTGTTTTGCTATCAATTGTCATTGTATTTCTTTACATATTTGGGCTGCGTATGGTTTCAACTACACAGCTTATATTATAGATGGGAAAAGGAGGAGGAAGAAGAGGGTGCAAAGACTACTACCCAAGTGAAGCTCACAGAACTACTGAGAACAGAGGCGCATTTGGCAGCATTGAAAAAATACTCAGGTGTTTGGGATATAAAAATCTTTCTAATAAGGATGAGGAGATGCAAAATGAAGATTTCACTCCTGAGCTGCCCAACCCAGCAGTTAGATGCATGTTATGGTGTACCCTACACTTCCTTATCTAGTCCTGTGTAAATCTGACATGGACATCACATAAATGTATTTCATTACAATTACAGATTTCACATTTGTTTGTAAAAAATATTTTAGATTACTTTTCATAAACTTGCCTCTGCACTGAGTTATGATAAAAAGAAAGTTGTGAGGGAATAGTATGATTCACATATTCAGGTGGTCAGCATTCAAAAGTTAGTAGCTTATACCCAGAAGCTTTCCACTTGCAGTTACATCAATGAAAATTAGATGTCATAATATATCTTTCTGGATCCAATCTGTTTATGTCTGAAATTGAGAGGAACTTTTACATTGATTTAAATGACTGAAACCCTGGAACTCATGTGAGCATTTTCTGTCAGTTCTAATGGGAAGTACGTATTTGCGGTCTAGGCTTGTTTCAAGGAGCAATTTAAATGTCTGAACATTTTCCCTTTTATACTGGTCTAAGCTCAGATGTCTCATTTTATTATGCACATTTCCTCAGCATAGTAGCAGAGACCCAGTTTTTTTAAGTGACAGGAGAGTCCGCAGACACCAGAAAGCCATTACTTTTGACCAGTTGACACCCTGAACTGTGTATTACTAACCCAGTACAGCCTATCCCAGACTGCCTCTAGCTTCTAGCTCTATGCATCTTCAGCACTTAAAAGGAGTTAACATAAAACAATCACTGTAAAAACATGTCTGTCTTTGCCCAAAGTGCCTTTGCATTGCAAATTCCAGCAAGCCAGTAAGCCGGATGCAGCACTTCAGCTACCATGAGAAAAGAGTGAGGGGAGCCATTTTGGAGGCAGTTGGTTTAACTGAGCAGCTATATCTGTTTAAACTGTTTCTACACATACCCCCGTAGATAACGCTTGCCACAAATACATGCACAGTGTCTGTATTGCTTCGTAGAGTCTGCAGGTAGCACTGTATGTTACAAAGCATTTAAGACAAGTTTAGGACAAGGGTTTTTTTGTGTGTATTAATCAAAATACCTTTAAAATAATACAGGAACCAATAAACTCTTCCTGTTTCACTCTAGCAATGTGCTAGCATCATGTAATTTACATTTGACACACTTTCCAGGACTGACAGAGTCTGGGTGTGAGTATGTCCTTAGGCATAGTCAAAAGCACATGGTTTAAGTCAGGGAAAGGCAGTCATCTCTTTGTAGAGCTGATCTTGCAGCCCTGTGTTTCTGGAGCCATTATGTTAGAATAAATCAGAGTAAAATGGAGAGCCTTCAAATAGTTTCAAGGGACTGAGCCAGAGAATACATCTAGGTAGGGATTTCTCAGGCATGACTTACGTTTCTGACCTTATTGTCTATGTCGGGAGTAGAAATGAAAGTAGCGTAGGAGTAGCTTCAACAGCTCCATTCCATCAGAGGACTGGGGTTTTTTTGCCAGAGAAATCCTCAAGGGCCATGTGCCCCACCTCAGTTGTCAAGAATCCTCTGGCAGATATAATGCAAATGCAAATGTCTGGAGTGAACAGCAGAAGGAAAGGAAGACATCTTTAAGGAGATGATGATCAATCTATTTGTATAATGCACTGCGTTAAAAAAATATTATATATCGGGGTAGTACACGAGCTCACTAGAAGGCTCAGTCCTGCCACGTTTGGATTAGCAGTGAATAGAGAGAAAATGCTCTATGGGAGGAAGGTAAATCCTATTTTCTGCCCTATTTTGTTTAAATTCTGGACAAGGGAGCAGTGATAATCATGGAGGAATTACAAGAATTAAAAGTAGTCCTGACCCAGTGGAGTAGAAACAGCATCCACCAAAACTGAAGTAGTTTTGATCTAACATACCCAGAACTCCACGTTACCAGGTCAAGGTAGCTTCAGATCTGGATCAACTCCCAGATTTGAGTTGCAAAACTCTACCCCTTACATCACGGCTATTTTTTTTCCTGAATCAATACCAAGCTGCAGAGAAATTCTGAGGGAAATACCAGCACAGTGGTAATGGGCAGTCAAGCTGGTGATTCTATGTAGCACAGCAGCACCACAGCCAGCCATGGTTCTGGAACAGTGAGACCAGTACATCCTTTAAAACTGACCCATTTCAGGGTGTGTGAGAGGTATGCTGTCACAAAGTTCCAGTTCTCAAGCTATTACTGTAGTTTCCACTTTAAATACGGAAATTTCATTTCTAAATTAGGAAATAACCTTCAGTGAGTGCTCACTGTATTTAAAACATCTTGAAATTACACGATCTGCATATAGATTTTAGGCTGTCTGTAACTCATCCTTCTAACTTTACTCTTTACAAACATTTCAAATTACTGGGGCAGGATGGGAGCCTTAGGATGAATTTGCCTTTTCTCTAAATACTTCTACACAAAACACCAACAAGAAGTTTAAATACTTGACAGGCTCTGAATTTGGGTTTTCTTGCTGCTTTGTTTGTAACCCTGCTTTTAATTATCTTCAGAGATGCGTATTGTTAAAACAACTTTTCCAGTTTGAATTCCATATCTAACATATTCTTCTACAGAGGTTGAAAAGCATGCACTACCATTATATTATATGATATTTTTTGTCAGCTACAGACAATGCAACTGGTGCTGCAGAGATGTGCTGGGAGAAAGCATATAAAGCATTGGATAAATGGTACATAAAATGTGTCACTGTGATGATTTTGGAACGTGTGATTATGCACTCCACATAAATAAATCTAGGTGGGAGAAACGGCCTGTGGAACGTCTTTGCCCTACACACACACAAACATGCATTACCCACAAAAGATCACTCAGCCAGCCTTGGCACTGAAGCACTAATTTGTATCAGTTGTCCAAGATGCCCCAAGCAACTGAGTCCTTAACATGGAACATACCTGACAATCAGCCTGTCTAGGCTGTCTAGGAGACACCAGATTCATCTCTGGGTGAGACCTTCCGTGGGTGTTTCTATATGCACCTTTCCAAGGGCATGATCCTCACAAAATGTTTGGAATGCCTTCCTTTTATACAGATGAACTAGGACAAGCCAGCTGAAATATGACTCAGCGTTATTATTTAAGGACAGTTTGAAGGAGTCATTCCCTTGTGCTGGTGCTTGTGTAATATCTCTCAGAGCTGCAGGTCCACTACCACTGTCCTGCTTATTTTCCCCCTTGTTTACTAATAGGAGGGAGGAAGAATTTGGACTTAAAAAGGCAAGTAAATTTGAAAACAAAGCTGTATGATAACTGCGTGACCATTGTATTTTGATTTTTCAAATAAAGAGTTGAGCTATCTTTCCTTTACAGTTAAATGCTGGAAAACCAAGCACTGTAGGTCTTCATTAGTGAAAGGGAGCTAAATGGTGAAGCAGTAGACAGTATGTGAAACCCCAGCCTTATTAAAATCAGTACCTTTCTTGCATTGACTCTGAAGGAATGATGATTTCATTCCAGAAATTGAAACTGTCAGTCAAAAAATCTGATTACATGGGGAAATGTAAACTAGAGGCAATGATTTCATAAGGTTGAATATAGGCCATATATAAAAATTGCTTTGAATATGTTATAGTATCTTACTACTACCTTTTTAATAATAGTTTGCAAATACATATATAGTTTCTGAGGCTCATGGTAAGATTTGAATTGCAGTAGTTCATGCTGAGTATGACTTTGTTCCAGAAGTGGCACAGCACAAACAATGCTTTTTTTCCAGTGTTGTGAGAGTATCTGAATCTGGTCCTGTGAAATTTCAGTTCAAAATAAATCCAGATGGATTAAATAAAGAATACTGCTGAAATGCAGTGCAACTGGGGAGAAATGAAGAGGGGAGGAATGAGTTTGGATTACAAGACTGAAACAAAAGATATATGTCCATATAAAATAGTAAAATACAATTACAAAACATATTTATACTAAATTAAAACTTTATTGACTAATGTTCTCCAGACAACATGATCCGATGGAGTATGGCTGCATACATGCAATGAAGTTGAACACAACAGTAGTTTAACATGGAATGTCAAACAAATTAATATAATGCATTAAATGAAACAATTTATCTGTGTTGCTGCAAAACAAAACCAAGCTATGTATTTCCTTGGTCAATCTGTGTTCAGCTAAGAGGCTATGCATTTGAAGAAACTGGCAGATTTCCTTAGCATATATTTCAAATAAATTAGCTAGAATTGTACTCTTTAAAAATCCTTTCAACTTCACTTGCATTTCAAACAAAATCTAAGTGTAAACACTAAAGTTGCTAGAGCCATCTAGAAAGACCTGTCAAACTCAGAGTGGACATTACAGTTCAGTGAATGTTAATATTCAGAACAAGAAAAATACCAGTTGCTGCAAAAGTCATGTAGGCATATTTTATTATTAATCCAGCACAAAGCATTTCTTCTAAGTTTCTCACATAAAAGACTAAAGCTTGCTTACAGTACTACATCTTCTATCATTCAAGCATCATTATTACCTATCAGGGAGATTGGCTAGATGACCTAATGGGTCTTTTCCACCCCTAAGTTCTACAAAAGAAAACCATTCATGCCAGCAAGAACCTGGTTCGCTACATCCTGGGCTTGATCCTGTAGCCTTTGTTCAGGCAAAACTCCCACTGATTTAAAATATTTTCCAGAGCAAGACATCCAGGATTAGGCCCTTTTGATTTTTTATTTTTTAAAAAAGCATCCATTTAGGATATGTGGAAAATATTCTATAAAATTAAAAAAACATGACATGTGCTTTACTTGCATTGAAGGAATCAGAGAATGTAAACACCATAGTGGCCCACATCTTCACAATATCCATGAGCAAGTGTCAACTGCAAAAAACAGTGTGCGTTTACTTCCCAATGTATGCTTCTGAAGGTGTTTTGTGTATACCTTTACCTCCACATCCACACACATATGTACACCCTTAACATACGTAAGGGTGTGACAAAATTCACTAAAGCCAGTTGCTTGCCTGTCTTAATGCTTAAATCTGTGAGTGGCAGCAAACTGGGCTTTATATGATACCAATTAGACTTTACATGAGCAGCAGGACACGAGTATCGCTGTGGGCAAGAGAGTGTGATTGCTGGTTCTACTAGTGTGGAGCCATCCCGCTTACGCACATCACAAAATCTACCTGCGTGAAGAGCTGGAAAAGCAGCTGACCAAAGCATTTCTTGGTGGGCCGTATCTGAAATTTGAGTTGAATGATTTAAAGGCTGTAGATTGTCCACACAGGAGCCTTTGGACAACCTGGAGGACCACATTGGGAAGTTTACCTTCAAAGTGCACTTTCCAAGAAATGGAATGTTCTTGACAGGGAAATGATCAGAGGCAATCCTGGACTTTTTTGCTTGTTGAATAGGAAAAATGTTTTCATCTTCAGGCAGCACTTCACCCTGACAAATGTGAGTTCAGTTATTATTGGGTTTTAGTATTACAGAAGATTCTTTAGAAACAAACATGATACTACACACATACACATACACTCAGATATTTACAGCCTTTCTAGAAAAAACACCCCCCTACCTTAGTACTGACTACTTTTTTCTTTTTTTCTTTTTTTTTAGTATTTAAATTCTTTAAACCAGCTACATTAAATACCAATGTGTACTGTACCACCCCACACCAACCCTACATTCCCCCCAAAAACCAGCAAGTATTTTAAAAGTTTGTTCGCTTGTTTGCTTTTATGATTGTTAAAATCCTCTGCTTGAGACTGTTAAGTACCACCTCCACTGGAACAAGATCAGCACTGACTGCATCATCCAATGCATGTCATTTCATAGTTGAGCAAGTACTGCAGCTAGAAGCTTAGATCTCCAGGTCGTCAGGTCGAGGCCTGCTGCTGGCTCGGCTGCTGGCTCTGCTGGGAGGCCTCTGGTCCACAATGGTGAGGGGTTGCAGCTCGTGTCCCGACGCCAGTTTTTTAGTGTTCTGGTGCTCATCAGAGAAATCGAAGGGCTGGGCGTGCGAGTTGGAGATGGTGCTGCCAGCCTGCCCCATTCTGTTCTGCTCCGCGCTGTAGTTGGCCCAGTTTTGCTCGCTGGCTTGCTTATTGTAGTTACGACAGGAGGAATTGTTCCTGTCTCCGGTCACGAGCTTGTACCCTGGGGGAGACATGGGAGACAAGGGGGCTGTTGGTGAGGAGCAGCCATTGTAGTAAGCATATTTGGGGGAGCCACAGTCCTTGGAAGGGCTTATGGCACCGCTGTGGGAGTAGGGGTCGTTTTTCCCTTTCACACGATCCTTGACACCCTTGAAAAACACGTAGAAAAGCTCAATGATGTTCAGGGCAAGAGACACCAAGGACACAACCAGCATGAAGAGGATGAAGATGGTTTTCTCAGTTGGACGGGAGAGGAAACAGTCCACTCTGTGCGGGCATGGATCTCTCTCACAGGTGTAGATGGCATTCAGGCTAAACCCATAAATGTACCATTGTATCAGCAAGAAAGCCACCTCGAAGACAGATTTAAACAGGATGCTGATGATATAAGTACGGAGCAGTCCCCCACGCATCTTCACTTTGCCATGCTCTTCGATCCCATACTTGAATTTCTTAATTTCTATTTGCTTGAGGTGCATATCCACATTCACACCATCATTTTGGACCACCTTGAGCTCTTCTTCTCTTTTGTTCAGCTTCTCTTCTTTCCTCATCACGTAGAACACATGTGCCAGGTACAAAAGAGTAGGCACAGACACAAATATGATCTGCAGAACCCAGAAGCGTACATGGGAGATGGGGAAGGACTTGTCATAGCAGACATTCTCACAACCAGGCTGTTGAGTGTTACACCGGAAAGCAGACTGTTCATCTCCCCAAGCAGATTCGACTGCTGTCCCTAAGAGCAAGATTCGGAAAATAAAGAGGACAGACAGCCACACTTTCCCTCCTGCAGTAGAATAGGCTTGAACCTTGTCAAGAAGTTTTCCCAAGGCACTCCAATCACCCATCTTCACAGGATGCTGGCTAAAGAAGGACACATAGGAGGAAAAAAAAGAGGCGATGGTTAAGCTTTAATACCTTTGATACACTGAATCACCGATCAATAGTAATAGAGCAGTGATGTCAGCTTTGTTTTAATTCATGTGTTTTATGTGCTCTGAAGAGCAACTTACTTAGTCTGCAGGTAGAGTGGAAAGTCAGGGAAAACGAAAAAGAGAAAGTAACACACAATGTCTCAGAGCACAATGAAAAAAGAGGTTTCTAATTTCACTCCTGTTTTCAAGAAGATCATAACAACCCCCAGCTTCCTTGGTGGCAGCCTCAGTTCCATGATTTATACCTGCCTCAGGCAGAAAGCAGCTGTGACACACTGGTGAAGCAGGGTGTGGAACTGCATAGTGGCACGGCCTGAATATGCTAAGAACACATTAAGGATTTGTCCCTTTTAGTGTGCATCACTCACAGTAATTTTTATGTTTACTCTTTAAAAAAGTAAGAAAACAAACCATCACATAACCTAAATACAAAAGGTTGTATCAAGTTTATGCCAGGGTCGGGTACCTAAAATTTTATCCTTGCAAGATGTGTGCTATATTTCCTACAGCAACATTAAACTGAGCTCTTGCGTTATCACTATATTATATGCAATAATTTAAGAGTATAGCTCCTAGTGATGCCAAGTTTATAGTATACTGAATTTAAGAAAAAAATTTGGTATCTATATACAGTTTATACATTAGTATTTGCAGCACAGAGATCAAAGTTAGAATTCTTTACCTACAGTTTTATGAACCAAAACCAGTAAATACACGAAGAGCAGCGAGGCTCATGTTACTATATTGGAGGAACTGGTTTCCTGTTTATCTGTGGCTTGCCCAATTCATCAGAGTTTCGGCTTTGTATTTGCATCTTTTTGTATTTAAATTCCTTCACTTTGTTTTGAAAGGAAAAAAGATTTAGCGAGGAAAAAAAGGTAAATGAGCTCTTTCTGTTTTTAAAGCAACTCCTGGCGTGCAGTTTGCATTCCAAGTGTGGAACACTGCAAGTTTAAATTGTCTCTCTCCACTTGAGTTTTAAAGTGCGCATTTCTGGGACACAGGCAGCTTCTTGGGGATATCTAGCAATACACATGATGATAGAAAAGAAATGAAGTGTTTTGCTTTATATTCTAGCTTCCTAGGAAAACTAAAGTTCACTACAGGACTTTTATCAACTGGAGAAAGGTAATCTTAACTGCATTAAAAACTTAAGTTTTAACTTGCCCCGCATGAACAAGTATGTGAAATGGGGTACTTAAAAGGAAAAATAATCACAAAGTTTTCCTTTTGAAGTACATGCTGCTGGGTATAAGTATTTGTTCCATGCATGCTGAGTAATCCCTTCCTGGTATTAATAGTTCTGATATCGTCCAAATGATTTCCTTCCCACCACATCATGGATATATTCCCTAGTGAAGGTCATATATAGAAAAAAAAAGCCCTTTTTGGATAATTCATAAAATAGGAAATTTTAGCACCAAGGAGATTTGCTTTCAAGAAGCAGTGAGTCACTGGAAACACATGATTATAAGTCTGGCAAGCTCAAGCATAACAATAGATGCCAAATAAAAACACACCGTTCCTGCCATCGGAAGGAGCCTGGGAGAGTAATGGGAGACAAGTGCTTAAAGTACTCATTCTGATAGCTCAGAGATGACAATTATCTTTAACCCCTGAAAAATATCCCAGGGCCATTTCCTCAGTCTGCTTACTCAGCTTGCTCTGAAGTTTACCTACTGCAGCCTGCAGACCCTTCCCCATGCAATTAGCTCTTCAAATGGATGAAGCCCCATCAAAGGGTCAGGCCTCCTTCAGACTTTTAAATCTGTATGCCTCTACTGCCGCTGGGCGAGTAGGCAGCATGTTTATCTCTGACACACCCCTTCAGCCATCCCCAGCTTTCACCCTCCCCAGAGAAGGCGAGCGTGTCTTTATGGGATCTGGTGGCAGAGAAGGAGTCAGGCGCACGAGCGTGGAGGTCTCTGGAAAGGCTGGAGTGAAATGTGACCACGTTCCTCCTCAGGCTGGGATTGTTAAAACAGAGAACAGCCTGTAACTATACAACATGTGAAGTTTGTTTTAAAGGGAAGC
The DNA here is from genome assembly GCF_000696875.1 of Nestor notabilis. Lineage (NCBI taxonomy): Eukaryota > Metazoa > Chordata > Aves > Psittaciformes > Psittacidae > Nestor > Nestor notabilis. Next base: position 47,776 of record NW_009925330.1, on the reverse strand, counting down.
TATTTGCTCCATGTCGTGGAGATGGACAGAAGAAGCCTTTTTCCAAGTAACAGCTTCTTGATTTAATTAGTCAGCTCTGCAATGATTTGAAACTACTGCATTAACAGACTTTCCTCAGACTCAACATATTTTTTTCTGTCTAAATGTTATTTCAGATTGTAAGTTTGATTAAGAAAACAGAGGACGTGTTATTTCTAGGCAGTACGTGTGGTTTGTTTTTTAATTACACTCCACTCTGGTCCATTAATGCAACATGATTTACTTCATTTTTGACCTACTTAATCCCACACCTGCAATATTTTGAGAATTTACTACCTATTTTTTAATTTGCTTCAGCATGCAAAATTGCTAAGTTTCATTTATGTCCTCTGGCAATATAAACTACAGGAGGAAACATTCCATGCTTGAATTACTCATATAGTTTTGGAAAGCAACTTTTTCTTAAAGAGATCGGTTACATGCTGGCCTCTGCCAGTGATAAAAAACCCCACATCAATTGAAAACATTGTGCTGTTAATCAGATCACCTTGTGGTGGCACAAATATACTATTCCTTTGCTTAAGTGGATTCTATTGCTTTATGAAACACAGTACTCTGTTTTGTTGTAGAGAAAATTCATTCATCGGCTCTAACTTGTTTACTTTCAGGGCACTGAAAGACCATTTTTATTAGCTGATTACAGTATCTGTTTACTAAGTATAAAAAGAAGTTTGTATCAAACAATTATTTAAGTATTCTAGCTTTGAAAATAGTTTGAAATGGATGGAAGACAACCTTTAAAAATAGTTCTTCAGCATTCTGGACTTAAACTTCTTTTAACACTTCCAAATACCTTAAATGAGTCTCCTGAAGGACACAGGTTGATTGACCAATTGATACAATTTCGCTACTTCAGGAATTTAAGGATACAGCTCATGATGAATATGTGCATTTCATGAGTTCTTACTGTCTATTACTTTACACCATTATAACCTTTTTCTGTAACAGGCGAATGCCAGCCCAGTAAACTCTCTCAAAGATGGATTTCTCCCAGGTCCTACTGTGTGTGGGTAAAGATGGGGAAAAAAAGCCATAAAGCAGCAGGAGATATAACAGCAGTCATCTGCATGGGTTTTGGATGACCACATACATAAGAAATTTGATTTGTAAGCTGCAATTAAGAAATTCTAGAACTATTTTTTATGGATGGTATTCATCATGTCATCTGGTTCATATTTTCCAGGAAGAATAATGCAAACTCAGTGCTGTGGTAACATGCCCAGGTCTGACTACAGTGTTAGAAGGTCATATGCTAGCGGATGGAAGAGAGGTAAGGGTTACAGTGGGATCTAAAATGGGATTGTGCAGCTGAAGCAGTTGGGAAACAGGCCAAAGTTTTGGATTTTTTTCAATCTTTCCTACCTTTTTATTAATGCTCACCCACACATAAATAGCCAACAGAAGAGAAGATTCTGGACCTTGAACATCAATCAGCTTGAGTATTTCCCCAAAGCAACCAGCACTGCAGAGAAAGCAGCTAAGATGTACAACTGATGGGGTTGGATGGGTTGGAACAGTGCAGACTAGTTTTCTGAAACATTGCAAGTATCAGTGAATGTCTTCCAGACATTCCCCTGGAAAGGTGCAGTTCATTTGTAGGTCTGCAGATGAGCGTCAGTTCTTTTCATCCCCTGGACAAAGATTACGTGCTAAATGGTTGCAGTAACTGGGATTTAAAGTGTCACAACCGTGTTTTTTTCGTTGTCTGCTAGTATTGCTGGTGTCGGCTGCTAGTGGATCTATCTACCCATAGCCTTTGCCTCTCTCATCTTGTACCCTCTACACTTAATGTAATTCTAAGGCGTAGTTGCAAAAGCAACTGTAAGCACTTTTTTAGGTATTCCCTAGTTGTACAAGTCAGGTCTACCCTGTATGTTACTGCCCGGGTTCATCCCTCCCCTCACCTGCTTTGAAAGAAGAAACGTTCAATTCCCTGAGGGCATCTCCGGCCTTCTTTATGCTCCTGCCTGTGGATTTTGAAACCTGGATTTCTGAAACATACATGTGGCATGAACTACAGCCCAGGTGCCTCCACACAAGATAAATTCAGCAGGCAACATGGGGAAGAGATACCAGAGACTGGAGGAAAGTCAGCAACGTATCTGATGAAACAGATTGCTCAATGTCATCTAACCTTCCTTATGCCCACAGGAATCCTTGGCCTAAACCAATGTTCATTTCAGAGACAAACAGAAATAATCTTTTGGACTTGCGTAATATGAGACCTGGGATAGCATTACAGTGTTGAATCTGTTTGCGCTCCTGAGTATATAAGCGCTCAGATTCATGTCGCAAATCAAATCCGTCTCTTCTCTCCCCCGAACCCAGCCCGCTGCTCACCCTTCTCCCATTTGTATGCTTGTTAGGTATCATGGGTCAGTGCCAGTGTTTGGCTTTGAAGTTTCTGAAGGAAACACTTCAGTAAACATCCCAAAGACTAGAGTCTTAAATTCTGCAGTGTAGTGTGCTGTCCAGATGTTACAAACGGCAGGATGAAAGTTTCACGTGAGTTCTCCAACTTGCTCCCTGTGTGCATACACACGCACAGATAGAAGCTGGGCACATAGGTGCCCATAGCCCATTTATGTCCCCATTACCAGGAGTTTTTGTCATAAATCTCACATACAAAAACGGAAAGGAACTCCTCGGAAAAATATGCCACTTAATGAGGCTTGCTAATTATCTAAAGGCAAAATGTGAGGACACACATAAGCACACAATATTCTTGCCTGAAAGGAGAATGTGTTACTTGATAAGATATACTCTGTGCTTCGTCTGTCTTTCAGATGAAGGCTTTTTCCTGTCTCCTCGTGTGGCTCTTTAACTACTGGCTAGCAGCAGGCAACAACTGCTGTAAGAAATCACTCCAGGTCTTGCAACGTAAAAACCTTCTTAGTTCGCCAAGAGATGCCACTCGAGCATTTTTTTCCTCTGCATTTTGGTATTTAAGCCTTCAAGGTAATATAAAGGGAATGTGTCATATTGGGATTATGACACATATTGTGGATATTCTTTCAAGTTCCTCCTAGACAACTTTCATTTACATCTATCCATGACTTCCACAGACTTTGCCAGCGTGGTAAGGCGTATCATGGTATCTCACATTCCTTCTCTAAAATCCCTCACCGAGGTTGCTAAAACAGAGTAACTATATACAAACCAGGTTAAAAATCCATAACCCATGTCTGGATTTTATCACTTCTATTTTAAAAGAAGAGAGGAAAACCTATCAGGAAGACCACGTGCAAGCCACCACTGTAGTAGCTGCAGCATTTAACAAAGCACCTAATTAAGAACCTTGCTCGCACAAACTAGTAGGCATCAATCAGGATTTCCATAAGAAAGCAAGATGTGCTGGGCAGAAATGGGGCGCACTCAGGACAAGGTCTCCGTGTGGCTGACTTTCGATGCAACTTCGGTACCAGCGAGGCGCTGAGGCGCACCTCGAGTTTTTGTCTTTAAAGGAGCTCATTTATCCTGAGAGAAAGAAGGGCAGAGGAGGGATTTCACTCAAACACCAGCAACAAGTCTCCAGCTCAGCCCTGCAGCCGCAGCTTCCCCGCAGTTCCTCCATAGGTGGAACAAGGCTGTAAGTTGTATGAGCTGAAGAACCGTACAGAAAGACGACAAAAGAAAGCAAAGAACTGCAAGTTTGAGCTTAGCACTTTAAGAGAACTCACGCTTTTAGAGATGTATATTTTAAAACAAGTTCAGCCACCAGCGCAGTAACACAAAATGCTTGGGATAAAAATATCCAAAAAAAAAAAAAAAGTTTTCAGAAAAAAAGTGATACACAAGAAGATGAAAAAGGAAAACTTTTCAACTTACCCTTGCTGATCAGCAGTGAAACTGGATCAGAATACTTCTTTGGAGGGTTAAAGTAAAATGGAAGAGCACGTTCAGGCACTCAGACCTGTCTATTTAAACTTTAAAAGTCTACTGCTGCTTTGTATTTTTCATCCTTCCTTCCCCACTAATGAAACAAAACTGCTGATACCTCGTAAAAGTTTTTTCTAACTTGGAACACTGGGAGAGCTTTTAACAAGTTTTCAAGGCTCTGACTGTGCAAGAGGAGGGGAAAAGGAGGGGTGGCAGCCCCGGAGGAGGGGCGCTCCGCGAGTGGGGAGGAGGAGGAGGAAGTGGGGGAGGAGGGACAGAACTGAAGGCACAGCAAAAACCCGCCCGGGGAAGCGGGGAGAGCCGGGTCATGGAAGCCCACTCTTGCTGATCTAACAAAACAAACGTAAGAGGAGCCAGCAGCCACCCAGCACCTCCCCTCCCCCCCGGCCACTGAGGGCACCTGGGTGGCACTGCATCCACATCTGGGCTTGCCTGGGACAGACGAAACAATTTGGCTCTCTGGTGTGCACCGGGAGTTTCGCTACAGGGAGAGGGGAAAATGCATGAAAGGGATTAATGGGTAACCAGCGTGAGCCTCCTGGATGCTGGGGGGGGACCGCGTAGCTGTTGTCTCCAGTCCCTCCTTTGCCACCACGTAGGAGAGGAAGCCCTCTCAGCTTTTTTTGTGAACACAGCTTTGTTTGCTTAGTTTCATTTCCTCTACGTGCACACATGAAAGTACGCACGAGGAGCAGCCTTTCTGTTTCTACATTAGAGACATCACACTTTTTCTTCATTATTATTTGTGTGTGTGTGTACTTGCGCATGTGGCTGTCCCATGGGAGAAATGAAGAAATGATCTCACATTCCACGAAACTCTTTCCAGGAAACTTCAGAAAATAAAGCATAGTCCAGAGAATCCGTCTTCTACAGTGAGAAGAAATGCTCCTGATAATTTTTGAGTGCATTTTACAGAATAAAAGCATGCTCCAAAATTGGTCTATTCAATTAGTATGAAAGTAGTTTGGCATTGCTCCTAACTGGTCCCTGGTTAAACACTCCTTGAAAAATGCCTCCTCTGTAGAACAACGATTAATGTATTTCTCTGCTGTGTTAAGCTCTTCACACATGGATTCCAAACTGCATTAGGAATTGCTCTTGTACTTTTTCGTGTTATGGGTTATTACCTCCTTGGTGGGACTGCTTAAGAGCTTCTCTAGAAGTGATTGTGGTTAGATAGTTCTTAATGAAGTTTTACATTTTGGGTCCTACCAGATTCATTTGGGTTTCAATTCATGTTATTCTCATGGGCTGCTTCTGGGCTCAGTAGTGTGGATAAGCATTTTTTGCTCTTTAAAGGCTACAAAGGAGGGGATAAGTCCAGTAATGGCCATTGAGGGGTTCCCAAATAAAGGTCCTCGTTAGAGTTTCTTCCTGAAATAATGAATGGTACACTTTACAACACAACCCAGATATCACTGCTTATTTTTCACAGCCCTTACCTACTGTTTTTCATCCAGAATTCTCCAGAAACGAGAACTAAGACAAGGTTATTGTAGAAAGATACTCAGCAGGGAGCTTTGAAGCTCGGAAACAAGCACATGGTCCCGGTTCTTGCTCTGGAGTTTGTAGCAGACCACACTGCCTCCTGTTTGAGAGAAAGAGTTACTACACGACAACTGTATGCCTTCCATTCCTCTGCCTCCAGGTACAGATGGAGGCTGATTTCCCTAGTTTGCCCCCTTTCCTTCGGTACTGTCTGTTAGTTTTGTCAGCTTTTTTAGTTTTTACAGTTGTCCAAGCCGTGTGGCAGAAAGAAGCCTTTTCTTTCTGTTCTCTGAGTCTTGTTTAAAGATTGCTTTTTTCTCCTCATAGTAAGAGCTTCGTGCTTAATAGGCTGTGGGCCCTTCTTGAAAATGAAAAAATTGTAATATACAAATCATAGCATTTCTCTGCTTTTGTGACTATGGTATAGACAGTGAGCAGAATACACATAATGCTTCTGCTGCTGCCCCATAAAACACGGTTGTTCTAGAGCAAAGTATAAAACTTCACCAACGTGGCTACGTATGTGCTGGTACTGAGACAATGAGGAGATTTGGAATGTCATATGTGTTGGTGCTGAAAAAGCGGCCTCTTATGAAAGGAGAATTATGCCAGGAAAAAAATGCTTAAATTATAGCATGCTAGAATACAATGCTATTGTTCCCTGTCAAAGCCGTCAGGCTCACAGGGTTCTGCTTGCCTGATCTTGCATTTTTCCATGTATCTTCCTGCATAGGCTTTGCAATTTTTCAAACACTGTTTTTAAAAGAAAGACTGAGAAGTATTTCTCCACTTAAATAAGCAAACAGTATTTGTGAGAAGCCCAGCACTCCTAAAATCCGCTTTGGAAAACTAAAATATATATGTTAGTAACAAGGAAAGAATAATTTTGCAGCAATAACAAGCATAACACTTGGCTTTGCTACGGCTTTATCCACATGAAAAGGGGATGTGGATGCTGTGTAGAATTAGGAAGGATTATTACTAGTTTTGATAAAAATGCCTAGGAAATGTCTTCTAGAATTTGGAAATACGTCTCTATGATCATGTTTCACAGCCTATTACCGCAACATATCCAGCTTCAGATGATGCAATGATCTACCATTTCACAAGGTTGCCAGAAAGTCTAACGCTTAATTTGCATTGTAATGGAAATAAGCTTTTTGGATTGAACGAATGTCTTCACACACAACTCTTCTTCAGCTGAAGGTGTGTTAAGCAGGAAGGCACAGGGGTGTCTGACCTGAGATATTTGCAAGGCTGTTCTTAATTATGGACTAAGAGACAGGGGAAGAAGATCACAGATTTGAAGCCCTGTATTGTGGATCACAGCATCTTTTTACATGATAGAGAATAAGATTTTGGGGCGCAGAGCTCTCTCGTACCTGTATTGCCATCCATTGACATTTTGCCTTTTGGAACAAACAGCACTGCCTTGTGAAGCACTCTTTCAGCATAGCAATGTCAGGACTCCAGAACCTGTTTGTCTTGGTTTGGCAGGCTACAGCACACTCCATAAGGGCATGTTCACACCGCGACCCAGACACAGTGCTGGAGCCCAGGCTAAAAGTGCATCTCTGGGGCTGAACCTTGGGGTGACATCCACAGGATTTCTGTCCACTCTGCTGAATCTCAGCTGAATCAGTGAAATAGTTCAAAGCCCAGAGTTCCTTTTCCAGATAGACTTACCAAAGGAACCATAAATTGGATTATTTAGTATTTCCAGCCTTTGGCACAGATTCATGGTCAACACAGCCCATTGTTTCCTTTCTATTTATTACCTGAACACAAGCACAGAATTCTGCACAGAATTCTACACAGAAACGTTTTCCTCATATTGCCTCCAAATACTCCCTCAAAAATACTTTAGTAACCTGATCTGCTTGGAAGGCCCTAGTGAATGTTTCATTTGGAAGGCTCTCCAGTCATTTGACCATTACAAAATTCCCTGTTGATACCAGTGCTGTTCATATTCTACTCCTAGTTAAGCATGTCTGAGATTTATGGAGCTCTTAAAACAAATAGTGTGTCTTCACTTGTTTTCAATTTGTTTGTTAAATTCACTTCCCAGTATTCCCATGCATAGCACTGTCCTCATCCTGTGCAATTTGGGAGAGGAGTCCATGGACCGAGTAAACTGAGCTGAATATACAGTAAACTGAGCTGAATATACAGTAAACTGAGATGAATACAGATTTTCTTAGGTGCCTTTCAAGGCAGCTGTGCAGTCACCCACATCCCTAGATGGCATGTAAGCTTCAGCACGTTTTCACCGGAATCCCTTCTCACACATTTGGCTTTAAAGACAGCCTTGTGAATAATGCGTGTTTCATGCCCTATTGAGGTAAAGCTTCTCAGAATGTCCAAGGAACAATAATGCGGTATTTCTTGATTACCTAAGCACATAAATGTGCAGACTAATGATTTTTATTTTTTTTTTTAAGCAGCCAGTGGTTTTGCCTGTTTAAGGAATTTACATCACATAGAAACAAAACAGAGCTTTGAAGTTGCTGGCCACAGCGCTTGCACGTTCTCTCAGCTGGGGTGACTAGACTGGAGACCACTGGAAGCTGCTGGTGCTGGTTCTGCAAAACACAGCTTCTCTCCCATCCTTGGGTTTCAAAGGGTCATCGTTTGTTCAAAGCAAAGGCAATTAAAGGCAGTTGTCATCCATCAAGGTGGTAGCTGCCCCCACTGGGATGGCATAGCATATACAAGAAAATATTTTCTGATAATCATAAGGACAGTAATAATAAAAAGTATGATAATGACAAGCCAGTGTTTTGGTATGCACACTTTCCATTCCTTATTGAAACAGGTCTCTTGGGTTCATTTGTGATGGGGTTAATAAATCTAGATATTCCTCAGGAAAAAAGGAGGCTTAGTCAACGTAAGATAGCCCGCTAAAGAAAAATACTGCTATTTTAAAAGAGACCATGCTGGAAACACATGAAGACTGAAGCAACTTGAATGAAAGTGTGGAGACGACGTCAGTGGCAGAGGCCATCAGATTAGAGCCCTGCCTACCAAATGGTCACTAGTCTGCGGAAATATTTAGCACTGTTCCACAGTCATCTGTCAAGAATCTGAGTGTTTTATAAAAATAACGTAGAACAAGTTGTGTTGTATTAACCTCTTCTACTCAGATAGGAAGTTTGTCATGGAGAATATCAGCAGCTCTTCTGAGTCATAGACAGCTGATGTCACAACCATGTTTAGGAACAAAATTTCTTAATACCAGGCTCTATCCTTTAAGCTCCAAATTCCTCTGACCTATTCTCTAGTTTCTTTTTTTCACTGCTGGCTGAAATATCAGCCAGCAGTGAAAACAGCTAAATGGGTGTTTCTTTTTAAAATTTATGAGGATTGCAGACAAGGAAAACACTTTAAAAGTTTGGGGTGATTGTTGCCTTTCTGTTCTTTGTGATGATTGGTGCCTGCTCCTTGATACCACTGTTACGAAGATCTCACTACAATTTCTTCTTGGTGATACTCAGCTTGCACACTTTCCCATGCTCCATTTAGAAATACGAATTTGTTCCTGGCTCACTGATGGACAGAAAAGGGGAAGGGTAATACATGGAGGCTCAGATCCTCTTCAGCTGTGTCAAGGAACTTCTTAACCTCACTACAGACAGCTTAAAAGCCAGAAAAGTTGGTCTTAAAAGGGTTTATCCGAACACTGTAAATGATTCCAATCAATATCTGCTCTGAGCTAGAAAGACACTAGAAAACCATTCAAAGAATGAAGTATGAGTTACAGATCCTTATGAATTTGGCTCCACCTTCTGTACACAGTGAAAATAAACATGAATATATTGGATCTTGAATGTCAGATAAGCTGTTTTAGTTTTTTATTTTCCTTTTCACTTTCAAAAATACTGCACTGAGGTGGTCTCATGGTAATTTTTGAGCTTTTATTTCTCTATGTTGGTATTGAGGTTTTCCAGTCATTTGGTTCCAAAGGATGGGAGATTTTTTAGAACAAATATGGCTATTTCAGGTTTTCAAACCAGAGTAACATAATGTGAAAGTAACATAGTCTTTCACAAAACAGTCTTTAAATTTCTTCAGGGGGTCTTGCAATGGCCAAATACATTAGCAATGAAATAAAACAAAATTTCAGAACATGCATTGACATCATCTACTACTTACTTTGATGGGAAATCTCACTGAATCCAGTGAATCTGCACATATCAAGTACTACCCAGAAATGTAAATAGAGGCTACAAAGCAAAACTCCACTGCACAAATAAAATAAAACCAGCATAGGTAAACCTCCTCTCCCCTCAAATTCCTACCCAGTTGAAGATACTTATGTATCTTTCTTGATGAAAAATGTTTTCTTTAGTTCCAAGCAGAAAATCAGCTGTACAATAATCATTGTGCTTTGGGTGTTTAGAAAAAGTGAGTGGTTTTGACATAATTTTAATACTTTTTATCCAGGCTTTTCAAACAGCCACTGCCTGTGGTAGTCTTTGAAATCTTGTAGAGATTCATGAGTTTTCCACATGGCTGAACCGAGGGACAGAAAGTTTGGCTACTATGGCCATGTCAGAAGAGCAGAGGGGAGAGTGTGAGCGCCCTTCCCCTCAAGAAATCTTGCCTTTTCCGTCCTGTCCTCAGAATATCCTCAGGTTTTATTTCATTTTGATTTTTGATCTTCTTATTTAAGTCATTCCAGAGTTTCATTCAGCATTTGAATGAATTTGGTAATGGGAGGCACTGTTTTTTAGTCACAGAGCAGAATTTCTACATATAGTTAGGCAATATCATTGGTTACAGTAAATTAAATTAAGCTGCTTCAGTACTTAAATAAGGATTAAAGTCTGGCCAAATGTACTTTTTATGCAGAAGATCAAAATGAACTTTTTATTTATGTCGGTTTACAAATTGCGTAATATTTGGAAATAAGTTCCTTTTTTCAACTGCCTTCTACATAGAAACAGAACTAGTATCAATGATTTCTCATTTATTATTACATACATTTGAATAAGATTTGCTAATCACGTTATTAATCTATTTTTTAAAAATTCATCACAAGATAAGGGAATGCCTGTGGGCAGCCTTTTCCTGTAGATACAATCATTTTTAGATTGACATGTAGGTTGATTCACATTTAGCTGAGGGACTGTGTTCACTCACCTGCAGACAGCCTAAGCTGGTCATTTTAATGTCTTCTCCCCACACAGCTGCCACGGAAACAAAGAGGACCAGCTTTCCTCTCACTTCAAGCTTTTTTTTTTGGCTGCAGACAAGAGAAATTTAACGTCACCTGGGAGAACGGGCCTGAAATACAGTATTTCAAAAGATTTTGGTAAGACAGGGGCAGGGTGTGTGAAGTGTTCCTGTCTGAAAGGCAGAGGCATGCTCGGTGGGTTTCTTGGTAGCATCATTGGGGTGTTTGAAGACATGAACATTTCAAGGCTTCCTTCTCATTTTCCCTATACCATTCTGTTGCCATTTGCGGTACAGCTGCATATATGTTGGCCAGAATCATTTGAGGAGCATAATTGCTTCTTTCTTTTGGCAGTCTGCAGAATTAACTGCCTTGTAGACATGAAAATGTCTGAAAAGAACTGAACATCAAGAAATTTTACATAAAAGCAAGTAAAACTTATAAATAGGATTGACTGCTGGTAAAAATGCAGATTGATTAAAAATATACTAGTAATTAAGAGGTTCCCATAAGGATTGCTTTGGGAAAACAACTGGAAAATTAACCTACTGGAATTAACAGTTTCTGTTACAACATTTTCCCAGAAAAGGATCTTCCAGTATATTCCATGAGTCCTTTTCCCAGGCAGTAAAGAACATCAAGTCCAGTTGTCTGCTTTGAATTTAAATGTATGTGCATTCATTTATTTAATTTCTCAGAAATCTTAAAATTAACTGTAATGAAAAATAAAATAAAATAAAAAAGTAGTGGAGTTACACAGTGTATCAGTAAGTTAATGTCATATACAAATGAGGCATAAAGAACATAAATACCCCTGACTCCACAATTCAGGCTTGGAATTGCTCATTAGCTATTGCTAGCACTGTTCATCAAACATGAATGGTGCATAAGGGAAAACATCACATAACAGATAACAATATATTTCAGGTACTAAACTTTAATAGAAGCTACATGACATCAAAAGCATGCTAAAAGCATACAGAATAAAATCAGTTCAATAAAGTGAGAAAAATTAGTTGTAATGTATTAAGCATTAAACTAAGGTTTAAATTTTACATGTTAATGTTGAATAATGAAATCCAGCAGCTTTACAGCATTCTGAGGCTGCATTCAAAAGAAACAATTTTCAATTACCTGCTCTCAAAACTAACACTGGCATATTATCCATGAGCATAATTCTTGTAAACTTGATCACGATAAAACCCAAATTGGCTACCAATAATCCCACACTACTCCATATTACAGAATATTTTCGGAAGATAGGAATGCAAGAATTAATTCAATGTTCTCACAGTCAATCAAGGTTGTATCTTGCAAATTATTCTATGTAAAATCTTCTTGCAAATTATTCTATTTAAGATTTAAGTACAAATTGGTAGGCAAAGCCAGTGAGATGTTATCTCCTGTGGAAAAAAAAATAAAGTGCCCTTATGTGAGTGCTTTTTAAGGGTGATTTAGTGTAAGCACTGAGGATTAGAATGAATACAGAATTAAGGTCATACTCTGGACAGGGGGAACTGAGGCACACAAGTCCTTATTTCTGGCCCAGCAGCCTTCCCCCAGTGATGACCAAGCTCTGGAAAAATGTGAACTCCTGCAAAACTCAGGCATCACCCACAGTACTCAGCATGCCCATAGCCACCCCACATAGTGCTGTCTGGAGCCCCCTTCCCATCCTTGCTTTGGCCAGAAGCCCCAAGAAAACAGAAGTGCCTCCACCTCCTCCCTACAGAGGCCCTGTTTTGCCATGTGTTTTCCTAAGTAGCTCAGGATGGGCTGCCACGGGGGGCTTCCCACACCATTCACTTACTTCTTCCCATCTGAGGCCACTTGTGATTCTGCTCCTGCTACTGCTGAGGTTTTTGCTAATTATTGAGTGACCGGAACACTTGCGCCCAAAGTCGTAAACTTGCTTGCAAGCCCTGCTGAGACTATAAAGTTCAAAATGGTATCTTTAGCTTTCTAAGCCACTGCTTTAATTAGCAAGACAGAGGACAACAGAAGGAAAACAGGTGCGTACTCTATTCCTGCAGAGAAAGCTGTGTTATTTTGCAAAAAAAGTGTCTTGGCACTTTAGGACATGGTTTAGTGGTCGGATTGGCAGTGTTTGGTTTATGGTTGGATCCAATGTCCTTAGCAGGCTTTTCCAGCCCAAATTATTCTATGATTCTGCTTCTATGAATGAGAATTGAAAACTTCATTGACCTGAGAAATAATTCAGGAAAAAGAAAAAACTGAGAATACTTACTGAACTGGGCTTCTGTTTGTACCAGTGCTAGAGCCCTTAACTGTGTAGCTAAACTTCCCCATTATTCCTGTTTGAATGTACCCATAAACTCCAGGAGTAGAATGACATCTCTCCCTGGGGAACCTGAACTCCCTCCTTTATGTAGGGAATGACAAGCCAAAGAAGTCAGTGCAATGACTAAGAGGTGGTATTATATTACGGTTACCAGCGGTTTAATGCCCCACAGAGAAACAATCCCTATGGAAGAAACAAGGTCTGACTTCTTTTCACCCCGCCAAGCACTAAAATGACTAAGGCAGAAAGAGGGGTTTGCACCCTTTGAAGGTCCTTTTTTACCCATTTTTTTCATTAAGTCTCAATTTAAGTGCAGAAGCTCACAGTTTCAGGAAGCCAAGTTGATATGTATATATATTTAAATACATATATATATCAAAGCTCCATGTCAGAAATCTATTTTGTGGTCAATAGGAAATTCACATAGTAACAATTTGCCAATATAGTTCTACAATCTTGTGGAAAATATTGCTCTTTTTCAATTTGGTATATTTGGCACATATAAAACAAACCACCACCACCACCAACAACAACAACAAAAAAGAGGTGTGAAACAGTAGGTTTCCTCTCTTGCCTGTCTCACAAAAGGGTTGGAAGAGAGAAGCTGACTGTCTATCCATCTGTCCATGTAGAACAAGAAGCACATTTTCCAAACGGTAAGCAAGAACTGTCTTTAGTCATGCACTGAGCTATCTGAAGTTCATTGCCTCCATTCAGTGAAAAATAATATTAAATTAAAACCATAATATTTAATTAATAATATTTCAAAATTAAATTAGAGGAAATTTGGATTATCCATATAGTGTATTTTAAGTCACTAACTGCAAGATACAAAGTAGGAATTTGGAGACTTTCCCAACATACTATGTGCAAAAGCTGCTTTTACGTTTTTGGGAACTTAAGAGTCCAGAACACTGATAGCTTACTTTTCTTAACATCTTTTTAAGAAATACTTCTGAAAACAGGATAAGTATTTATAACATGGTGTTGAAGAAAGTATATTTATTTCGGACAACTTCAGATTGTCAAAAGATTGTGCATAGCACAAGCTGATAAAATCTATATGAGCCTGAGAACTCTCTTTGCCACCCACTGCATGCTAGTTTATGGAAATTGTGACTGATTATGACATTATGGATTAACTTTTTTTGTCATTGGTTATACTCCTTTGGGTAAATTCTTTTTCTGAAACCTGGAAAGTAGTCATGGAGATGAAGCCAGTTAAGCTGATAACTGTAGAAGAAACGGCCAAAAATGTTTGCTGATAAAGGAAGATCATACTGATTAGCCTTCATTTTCTGTCTCATTTGGCTAATCTTAGGTACAGGAAAGGGAAACACACACACTATAAACTGCAAGTAAGATGCTAAACCCAAAGTAAAATCTCTTTGAATTACTTCATGAAACCACTACATAAAGCACAGGTCATTCATGTAGAGTCAAGTGACACTGATGCATCTGCAAGATCTCTTTTTCTTTCCATGGCACATAAATAGATCTTTGTTACTTATTCAACTTTTTTTCCCTGCCCTCAATACCATTTGATTTCAAGTAGGAATTCTACATCAAGAACAAATGGTGCTCAACCAGCCTTTGAAATGGAAATGTAGAAGTGTGAAATTGTGAAAGTCCTTGATATGCAATCTGCTTGACCCACAGACTACATCTGAAAAGTGCTGGTGTATATGTTGGAAGCCCTGGTATTATGTACCATCATAAAACAGCTCACATCTACCACTGGCCTCTGCTGTAACAACTCACCATGAGTTTTTTAAAAAGTGTTTTGCTCTGATGGTGAATAGAGGTAGATTTAACATCAGGAAACTGGGAATTGAGTACATATCGCATATCATAATTCTGTATATTCATGAAATCTAGGGAAGCACATTTAAAGCAATACTATGCACTTAAAAATGTGTGAAACTTGTTTTAGCTCCCTTGTAAACTTCCCTGTGCAGGACTGGTAGGCAGAAGCATACTGCTTCTTTTAGTCTATGAATTATCCTGAAGAAGGTTTATTTCCATATTCCTACAAATGGTTGCCAGTGTTTTCAACTTAGGGGTGAAACCAAAAGTAATGAAAGAATGAACAAAAAATATAGCATCACTGTCTGGTTTGTTTTTTGTTTCGGGTTTTTTGGTGGGGTTGGTTTTGTTGGTTGGGGGTGTGTGTTTTTTTTCTTGGGTTTTTTTGTTTGTTTGTTTGGGTTTTTTTTATGAAGACACTAAAAATATTCAGGAAAGCAGGATAGCAATGAGCTTTGTGCATCCGATACCTAAAAAGGATCCTAACACTTCATCAGTGCTCATCAATGTGGCCACACTGATGTTAACCTCAAAACCAGCCTATTCAAATTCCTGTTCTAGCTTAGAAAGATGCTTTCCTGACACAGACTTCACAGACTGAGGCACCAAGCAGCTTCATGCTCTCAAGACCAGCACACTCCTATGCAGTCACAGCAGGAAGCAATTAAGGGACTTCTGAGGAAATTAGGTGCCTCAAGACATGGCAATTGCAGACTTGGAGCTTCCAGGCTATTACAGCAGTACAGAAAGACCTTGAACATAATTCAGCACCAGAAACATTCTGTGTCTTTCAGCCAAAATCTTTATCTTAATTCTAAATGTTATGCTGAAATGTAATCTTTCTTTATGTCACTGTTAATTACCGGTTTTAATACAAGCTCACATTTCTATGCAGCTCTGAAAACCAAGGTTGCAGATAGATATTAGACACAATTTTCAGATCATTCCAAGAAGAATAACTGCTACTGGGCAAAAGCCTGACAGATTGTTTAACATCCCAGTCTTGACCAGGGTTTGAAGTTTTGGTGACTATGAGAAAGTGTCATCTACAGTATTCAGCCTGGAAAACATCAAAGAATAGCACAAAGGAATTTCTGCATTGTGCTTATTCAGATTTGCACCACATCTATACTCAGAAAAAAACAAACAAACATAAAAGCACAATAAAATGTTAAAAAATAGATTGTTTTCATTTGAAAAAGTTTTATTTGTGGTTATATTATTCTAAATAATTAAAAGATTACCGAAAATAATTCTGATTTTATTGGAGACTCAGGCACAGTAAGAAAAGCTTTGATAGAGGACAGGTGTGTGGGAAGGTGGGGACCTGGGTAGAGGCAGGAGGTCCATGTTTTGGCCAGATCCCACTAGCAGGGGCTGTGAGATAGAGGAGAGCTTGGGTTCTCACAGTGCTAGTGCTGGACCTGATGCAGGGTGGCCAGGCATGCTGGGCCCTGGTGATAGGGGACTGTGCGGGGGTGGGGAAGAAGCGAGGGGCTGAGAAAACCTGTGAGTGGAAGAAGGGTGCAGACTGGTGGCAGCAGCAGTGAATCCCCTGTATGTGAACCTGCTCCATGCCAGAAAGACATTCCACAGCCTTTGTTTCATCAATTCCATACAGCTCCATCAGCTTATACGTATGCTCATGTATACACACACAAACAAACACTGCTCAGAATACCTATTAAATATAAAATATAAATATATAATTTTGTGGATTTATGCCCCCCACCACCAAAAGAAAAAAAAAGGTTCATGAATGCAAGAATCAACTGTAGATGTTTAAAAAATGTCACTCAGACATTACTTATGGCCATTCTTCTTTTATTTCAGGAACTGTTAACTGAGAATTTGAAGCTAATGAGTTTTGAAGGGTTTCCACCTGAAACAGTAATGATTCTTGAAATATATTCCAAGGTCTTTTATGTCATGGTCTATAATACATACTTGCCATAGCATTTTCAGACTTTGACAAACTGAACAACAATTTCAGTTTTGTTTCAATTTTCCACTGAAATCCAAGATAAGTTGCAGGAATGTTTGCTTTGTTATCTATCATCTTGGAACATCTGCAAAACCAATCAGCTTTCACCAAAGGCAAGTACATCTCAGAATGTCAGTCCTTATTTTTTGTCTTGTGACATGTTTTCTGCATTACATATGAAATACAAAATGTACATAGTGTAATGATTTGCCTATCAGGCCTATTAGTACAACTAATTAATTATTTTTAAGTGTCTTCCAGATTCTTTACTATAATTCGTATTAGTCTATTAACATGTTCTGGCTCTTTTGGGAGCAATATGTTGTATCCTTTTGTCAATAAACCTACAACACAAGTGTTTATCATTAAAGGTGCAGTTGTATATGGAGTGATTAATTATAACTGATGTGGTCAATTCCTTCTGGGCCATATGATAGAGCAATTGTTTTAACACCAATTTTAATTTCAGAGAATGTATGTCAAGCCTTAATGTTCTTGTCTGGGTATCGTGTTCACCTGTAGTAAAGCTGGGTACTTAGATCACTTGAGATATAATTACCTCTAGAAGCATTGAAATTACTTGATAGTAAGTCAAAGTGTCAATTAATAATGATACCTGAGGACATGGTGCCACTTGATGTCACTTTTGGAAAGGCACTGTATATGTTTGGAACATTAAAAAAATACTGTGTAAGGTAAATAACCATAGGTAATGTGGAGTTACTGGCAGATG